>NW_019384811.1:175042-198586 GCF_000671375.1 Centruroides sculpturatus
ATATATAATAAATTGTAATGGTTTCTTTAACCCCTGTTTTCTTATAACTAAATCCTATTAAAATGAATATACTTATCACACGTTTATGGAAATGCATTATCTAGACTACTATAAGGACTGTGTAAAGAAAAAGCTTAGGAAAAGATTTTGCCGAGTAGAATTTTTCTGCACTTCTTTTTCCTTTTCCATTTCGGATTTTGATCTTTTGCCAAATGCTTTTGAGTCTGGGAAATGGCAATTTGAATATTTCTTATGCTCTTTTTAACGGATTGATATAAAACCTGTTTAGTGATGTTTTTTTTTTATAACATTTATCGGATTTTCCTATTAATCCTGCGATGAAAGTATTCATACATTCGAAACTATTAAGCCTGCATTTAATTGAGCGGTATTAACACGTTTTTTCGTTTCAAATAAATAAATAAATAATCTTTGATTTGTTTGGAATTCGGAAATCTTAAAATTGTAGAAAAGTTTCATTGTTTAAAGTCAAAATTATTCGTTAATATATACTTAGTCCGTTGACAAAAAATCATTTTAAACTAAGATTGAAAAATCTGTATTATTATATTTTTCAAATAGATTTTCGAAATATTCTCCGAGAGTACAAAATATTTAAATAGAAAATTCGATAAAAGTAAAGGTTGTTACAGATTTAGTCAGTGATCGGAAATACAAATTTATGCGTCTGTAATCTACGTAGACCACTTCATTTTCTGTAATGATCTGTGAACACGCAATCTTATAACTGAGGACGACAGGTCTCGAGAGTAATATTCCAATGGAAATTTATTCTGTCGAGAGTGGATGAAGAACATATTGTTAAACATAGAAGGTGTAAGATACTCGACGGAAATTCATTTCAGTTATAGAAAATTTTGTGTTTTTATGTTATGTTAGATTACGATGTACATCATTATTATTATACGTGGTTATAAATATGAAATATTTATTATAAAAACAACTAATTTATCAATCTTTTTTTCTATAGATATTATATATAAATACAATATTTGAATGCCTTGTTAATACTTATTTGAAATGATATTTTTATTTTCAATATTACATATATATTTTTGAAGGAATGTTAGTTTTAATTCTGAACGCTGACGTCTTAGGAAAGCGGAGGAAAAGTCTTCGCATATAAATAGAATAGAAAAGAGAGAAATGGCTTTTCTATTCTACTTATTATCTTAAAGGGTCTGCCTTTGAAAAGCTATTTGTTCGAGCTAACGGTGAATAATGGCAAAATTATTTGTTCTTGGTGATTTTAAATTTCGCTGAAATTTATTAACTTTTTTATCGGTATTTTAGAAAAATTATTAAAGAATTGATAAATGCCTTTCGATAAACCGAAATTGTTTTTTTTTTTATTTTTTTTAAATACGAGTCACCTGTCGTTTAAAATTTATACTTAGGATATTGTTGTTACTAAAAAAGCCATTTTTTATTTTTCATCTATAAACTGCTAATTCAATTTTGTATATGTTTGTGTTCAATTTATTTGTTTTCATTATATCGAACATTAAGAAAATTTTGTACGTATTTTCGTTTATTTTTATTTCTCGTTTAATAAAATCGCCGATTATCAATCCAGGTTGAAAAATCGTCAGTAGATTTGTATTTTGTATAAAATCGGAAGAAAAGAAAGAAAAACGCGATTAAGTAGCCGATATATTATATATTAAGTAAAGATATTCTCAGAATAATCGATACGGATTACAGTAGTTTTTATCGTGTCGGTTGGCTACTTTCCTGAACTTAATCTGATTTATCTTCTAAAATAGATAAAATTTATCTTGCTACGTTTTCTTGACCCTTTTATCTACTCGATTTATATGTAAAATAATTTAAATATCTTTAATGAAATATTTAGTTGCAAGATTATCCCCATAATTTTCAAAATTTATAGATTTTCTTATTTATCGTGGTGACAAAAGGCATTATTTTATAATCTGATCTATAATATAATTTTATTTTATGTCATTTTATATTTTATAATACATTTTCTTTTACGTAATATTGTATGCCGAACTTCTTACATACACGTATTGGCGGTCCTCGGCTACGCGCTCTTTCGTGCGTAATGTGTGTTTCGTTACTCCTAAAATCGTTTTTTCTTACGTCACATTTAGTTTTTCGTGCATTTTCATCCAACAAATAAAAATTTTGAACGATTATGCAATAGCGCTTTATGCCGGTTTTGGTAACATAATAATCATTTGCGAAAATTTGATTTTTACCTCGTACTGTCCGATTTCTATTAAATTTATTTATTTTTAACATTTTAATAATGCATTATGAATTATAACATATTCATTGTAAAAAATGTAAGTTTCCTATCTTAAGAGATCTTTTTAACTGTGGGAACGGATTCTATTTATAAAATGCATTTTTAGGAACGCATTACGGTCCGAAATTCGGGAACTACGTGTATAGTGTATATATAGTAAATCATTGTTGGAAAGATTTACGTTTTTTTAAAAAAAAAGGAATACTGAATTTGCGAAAACTTAACTTAATTACCTGTATTGTTGTGATCACCGACTATATTTAAATAATTTTTTAAATTCCGTAATCCTTTGCAGATGTGTGAAACTCTATCTTAACTTGAACTTAATTAAATTATGAGAAAATGTAGAGTCAAATTTATTATTAAAATTATTATCTATCTATTGATATATTTGAATTTAAAAGTAGAATATTTCTCATATAAATTACATATATTTCTGTATAATTATGTATTAGGAATTTCTCGGGCATGTAGGGTATTTTTTAATATCAAAGAATGTTAGAGAGAATTTTGATTATGTCTAAAACTTTCGTTTTTCTTTGTAAATGGTTGAGTGATATCTTTGAAAGTAATTTACATTCTCTTTTATTGCAGTTTTTAACTGAGTAGAGAGCTGATGTTCTATAAATCTGTGTTTTATTTATGTGTTCTAGATTTGTTTCGTTTTAAAAAAACATTATTCGAATTTTACATTCTGTATATATATACTTTTTTGCATTATTTTTCTAGTAATAGCTCTTTAAAAATGTAGGTATTATGTTAACTTTACTTGGAATATTGTTTTGTAATGCGAATTAGCGAGAAAAATTCTTTCATGTGTGCTGTAATTCTCATTTATATAGCAAAAGAACAAATTGAAATTTAAAAAATAATAATATGGCATGGTTGATCAGATGCCTCGTGCAAAAAACGCGTTAAGTGATTTCAAATCTAATTTCCGATATATAAAGTAGGTTAATGGCTATAATGAAGATTTGTTTTCAAAACATTTGAAGAAAGAGACTGATGACACAATAATGTTCTAGAGCATCACGAGAAACTCGCGGTCCCCGGGGCTTTGGCAACGTATCGTACAGTCAAACACCGTTTATACGTTTCTCACTTATACTGTACGTTTTTCGCAATTACAAACGGTAAAAGTACTGTTATAAAATATTTCATTTATACGATTTTGCACTTATACGTCATATTCGATACCCTATAGCAGTCTTTTTCTTACTATTGCGTTATTCACTCTGAAACCGAAAAGTTTAAAGCGATTATTAAGTGATAAAACGAATTATTTATTATTCACTTCAGCTTAGTCCACAATGACCAGCAAATGCAAAAAGCAGAGCGAATAATACTTAACGTGTGACGCCGTTTCCGACGAATTTTCCCGTTTAGCAAAATCGTTCTGTCAGTTCAACATGTTGAATATTTTCGTTTTCCACGCTTTGTAGTGTGAATCAATTTCGCTAAGCGAATAAAAATCGTTCCAGTATCTCATTCGTTTTCACTATTCGCTGTCAGTGTGAGGTAACCTTTAGAATATTTCTTCATTCTTTCTCGTGACTGGAGTTCTTTCTGGCGGAAGGAGTCGACTAATATCATATACTGTATCAGTATGTGACAAGTCCATCGAAAAAAACAAGAAAAAACAAAACTTGACCAATTTTTACTTTCCCGGCTGTTATGTATACATAACAAGGAAAACTATTGGATCTGTCAAATTTTACCTTCCGGGTTTTTGACAATCTCCACGTTTTGAGATCCCCCAAAGTAAAAAAAGGGATAACATTTTCATGTATATGTATGTATGTGAGTGTGTTGGCGTCTATTTCGTTTAATATCGCAGGATGGGGTAATGATGAAGAAACGAAATTTCGCATGGTAGCTTGTGTATAAGGGCATTGATGCTATTAAATTTCTAATTAATTAAAAGTCATGTGTACAATACTGTACATCTCGAGTAGAGTCGAACTTAATAAAGATTTTACTCGTTAGTAGGATTTACAATTTTATTATAAAACTCGTCTCTACTCTTAAAATTAAGTTTATTGCCATTTTTAAAATAATAAATAAAATTTTTAATAATAAAATTCGTAACAGATGCGCCAAACACAATTTTCTTTATTCTGATTATTACTATAAAAGTTATTTTTTTAATAAACATCTCAAAACACTGGGAAAGTTACGCAATTCGTTGCTGGACTTTTTTTAAACTATGTGACTTAATTTCCCACTGTTTTACTTTTCATTTTATATGTTGTTCCAATGTATTATTCGTAGAGTGAATTTAAACTTTTTTGTCAAGAATTACACGTACAAATTCAGTTGTATAGTACAGTGTTAATTTGTGACTACTGTACTCACTCTGAAAGCAATTGAAAAGTATGTTTCTCACTTATACGATATTTTTCTCAGTTTCCTTGAAAAACACATACGAGGTTCGACTGTAATTTTATTGTACTGTTTTCTGTCTTATGTCATTATGCAACTGTAATTAAGTAATGTTCGTGACAAAGATATTCAAACCTCAATTGACTAGTGAAAAGATGAGAATAATCTATACGCAGGTAAAAGCTGCGTAAACCGGAACTGCATGGTACCGAATTATTTTTCTGTTTGAATNATGGATGTTACTAGAGATCGCATTCAAATTTATTTCAGAAAATTTTAACTTCTTGATTTTATACATGAAATGCTAAATATTTTAAAATTGATTTTAATACTATTGATTATTCCGTTTTATATGAATTCCATGTTGTACGAGTCAATTAGATTTTACAAATACGTGTGCCAGGCTGTGAATGGCTCACATATTTGTAAAATCTAAGTGACTCGTACAACATGTAATTCAGATAAAACGGAAAAATCAATGATCTTATAGGGGGGTCGACTGTACTGTACTCACTCTGAAAGCAATTGAAAAGTATGTTTCTCACTTATACGATATTTTTCTCAGTTTCCTTGAAAAACACATACGAGGTTCGACTGTAATTTTATTGTACTGTTTTCTGTCTTATGTCATTATGCAACTGTAATTAAGTAATGTTCGTGACAAAGATATTCAAACCTCAATTGACTAGTGAAAAGATGAGAATAATCTATACGCAGGTAAAAGCTGCGTAAACCGGAACTGCATGGTACCGAATTATTTTTCTGTTTGAATAGGTTTTAATACTTTTTTCCTTTTTTAATTTCAAATTATAGCAAGTAAATATCATACAGTTGGGTTTATTATTTTTATAATATTTTTACGTATGTATAATTACTTTTTATATACGTAACAATTTTATTACTAGTCTTAATCTAAATTAATCCGAAGTGACAGCAACTAAAGATGGGAGTATTCGGATATAAGAACTGAGAACTATTAGATTGAGAAAAGTTCATGTTGTTCCCGAAATTTTGCGCTGAGTATTCGAATGCTTCTTGGATGTGGTCAAAGGACAGCAAACAAGACAATTTAAGTACCAAAATCTAAATGTTATTAAATTTGTTTCCGAATACTAGGTACTAGTTACTAATTACTCGGTAAAAGACAAAGTGGTGGAGCTCGCATTAAACATTGATAGATTGACTCCAGTATTGACTCCAGACTTGTATATTCGGCCACAAGTATATATTATATATACTTGTGGCCCAAAACTCCTTGACTTCTTCCAATGCGGCCCAGAGAAACAAAAAGGTTGGACACCCCTGGTCTAGGTAATGCTATCTGTAATTTTGCCTACCTAGTTACAAAACTGGGTATTTTCTTGAAGATTTCTCTAAATTACTTTAAATTAAATTAAACCAAATTAATAAATTTAGTACATAATGACGCTTAACGCTTAAAATACTTGTACTATGAAGACATATTCTTTGGTCTCAAGGGTGTCAGCTAAACCTAGGCTTTATGTATATATATACTGTATACTGTATATGTATTAATATTATCACTTTCGGAATATGGGAATACTTTTGCTAGAATATATGTACAGTTCAGTAGTATATATGTTCAGTATATGAATACTGAAAAAGTTTTTTCTTTGTAAGAAAGTTTATTTTTATTTTCTTTCAAAAGGATTATTTTTCGGTTTCTGCTTAGTTCTGAAATAACAATTTGAAGCTTTTTCCCTCTATTTTAAATATTATAAAAAATATTTATAATCATATTTACATCACAATATGATTGAAACTATTGCTTTTTATCTCAGGAAATAAGAAAAAGTCTCATAATACGATGTCAGATTATTTATCTGATATCCTATTATTCGATTTGATCATCCGTCATTAAAAATCAATTTAATGTTGTTTTTATTATTATTGTTTTTGTTGGTGTCATCAATGTGCGCATGGTATTTTCATGATACATTGAAACATTATGTTGAGGTATCAACAAGATTCCCTATATTTTAATGACATTATTTTTTGTTTCAAGCGTCCTTTAAATTAAGCATTGTAATACACTCTAATACTTTTATCGATTTTGTAATGATTTTCTTTTGTGTTCGAGATCGAAATACGGAAGAAAATTATCATAAAATCGATTAAATGAACTAAAAAAGTTCATTTAATCGATTTTATGATGATTTTCTTCTGTATTTTTACCGTGGTTTTACGTATTTATTCCGTATTTTAGAGCGCGGTTTGATGTTTTTTAAAATTTTCTTTTATTTTCCAAAATCATTTTACCAATTAAAAACATTTGTACATAGAATAGATTTATATAGTTTTTTTATGTAATATTGAACATTTCAGTACTTGTGTTATGAGATATACATATAATTTTATGATAACTGCTTGAATTTCAGATCCATGATGGATAGACTATTGATGTATAAACTTTGATAGCATTTAATGCTGAATTAGAAGTAACTTGTAAGACAAAAAATGATAACGATCAAAGGTTTAAATTAGCAAGGTGATAGATATAATTATAATTATACCGGTTCAGTAATGAAATTATATTTTATCATCAACTGATTATTTTTCGTGTAGGCCTATATATAGTAGGCCTATGTATATATATATATATATACTGTATAGTATGGGACAAAAAATATATCTATTGTATTTACTCTCACCTATCATGTTTTACTTGTCTTAGATGCATCTTACATTCACATATAAAAAAACAAAAATTAGCATTTGTTATCAAGAGATACGTACACAGTACGAACGCGCTAATCCGAACTAATTGAGATCAGTGGTCAGAGCCGTTCATATAGGCCAGTGTTTCTCAACCTCTAACGAATCATCGCCCCCTTCAATAAAACAGTTTGTAGTATCGCCCCCTTCACTTCAAAATTCCGATGCCGAAGGCCAAGGCTAACGCCAAATTTGTACCGCATTCTATAGATTAGTGACTAGTATAATGTTATTTGTTTAATTATTGTACGATATAACAAATAAAATATCTAATTACTCTTAATATAATGTTTAGCTATATCGCCCAGAAAATTGTTTTTCGCCCCCAAAATATAAATTGTTGCTAATCGCCCCCTGAAAATGGAAAAACGCCCACATGGGGGCGATATCGCCCCCGTTGAGAAACACTGATATAGGCGAACTAGGCGATGGCCTAGGGCGCTTGAATTCGGGGGTGACATGGCGAAAGTACATGCATAAATTACAATAAATAATGAAAAAATAAATGTTTTTTGATCACAATCCTTTCTCACGTGTTGACCCGCGAGTCGCCATTTTGAAAGTAGCGCCGTAGTCTCACGATCGCGATATTGCGTGCTGCATATTGAATAAAAATTAGATACTCTATTTTACATTGGTGTTTTATATTGTTGCGAATTTTTTTTAAATGGGGCGACGTCAAAGTCATTTGCCTAGGGCGCTGAGTTTGCTCGGGCCGGCAGTGTCAGTGGTACTTCGGATTAACGGGAGTATGATGGTAAGGCTATGATGCTTACACTTTCAGGCATTTTTACTTTTTTATAAGATACTTTACAGCAGCCAATAGATGTCATTAGAATTGTTGTTAAGTCGAACAGGGTCACAGAAAGAATGAACAGCAATGTTCACAACACGTGACTTATGTTTGCTTTACACATGAGTTGCAAGTTTACAGTTGACAAGTCCATTATTTTAGTTAGGGGAATGGTGGTGTTGGATTAGTGGACCGTACTGTAATTGTACTTGTAGACATTTTGGGCTCTCTGTTTAACGGTCACATCCGTTTAAAGGAGCTTTGCTGATGAGCGTTTAATTTAAACTCCTTGTTAACATTTAAAATTCTTTCAAGGTGACATTATGATTTAGCATTAAAACTTATTGAGTGTAGAAAAGCATGAAAATAGAGCTGCACAACATTAATTATTTCATGCCCTTTTTATAGTTTTTCTAACTTAACAAAACTTTATATTAAAATTGATAAAAATAAATGAAATATTTGATTTGTTTAAAAATAAGCAACGATTATTGCAAAACAGATAAATATCATTTGTATTTAACAATATTAATGTGCTAGTTTATATATATATGGTTACTTTTTTGATACAGACTAAACACTTGATTTATTTCGTGAATAAATTGAATGATTAGAACGTTAGTATCTGCGTCTATTTCTAAGGAGGTTTTATATAGTATTATATGGTCTGCCATAGATTTTTCTAGAGATCTGTTAAATATTCTTTTAGATTTAGATGAGGTGAATTGGTTAGCCATTCTTCAATATAAATTGAATATTTTCTCTTTGATATTATTCTACTACGTATATTCTATGAGAACTCATATCATCAACCTTGAGAAAACGAAATGGAACCAAAAATGTGTCTTGGAGTTTCAGTATATCTCCCGAATATATCGTTGATTAGTGAAGGATTAACGTTATACGGATGATTGCATCTATTAAACATAATGACTCCTCAGATCATTAAATTATATATCTATAACACTTTTATATATATATATATACAGTAGAACCTCGATTATCCGCCCTAATTGGGGACTGGGGTTGGTCGGATAATTGAAAAGTCGGATAACCGAAAAGTATGAAAAAATCCATTATTAGTGTAGTATATTATTATATCCCATGTAATTAGTATATCGCTATTAACCTATTTTGCGTTGAATTTTCATCGATGTTAAGCCTAACAAAAATTTTTTAAAATAATAATCGTCGCTATTGTATCGTTAAAAATTAGAAAATTAAGCTTCGTTTAAATACTGGCTCCCTTTCATGGTCGAATGAGTGTTGCCAGCTAAAACACGTAAAAATAATATTAAAGTAGCCAAGACATAGCCAAATATTGTACCGCCACATCACTAGCGGACATTTGAAATTTGCCGACTAGTCGGTTAACCGAGGGGTCGGTTGATCGGGGGGCGGATAATCGAGGTTCTACTGTATATCTTAATATTAAGAGAAGTAATGGAAGACTCTCTGCATATCAAAATGCGACAAAAAGTATTCTGAAGGTACAATTTTTGGTCGACAGTTATAAGAAAAATAGATTGCTGACTTCTGTGATGTTTAGTAATTAAGGCCATAAAATAATCGTTAGTAGATATTTAATTCTTCGACGACGTTCATTTTTAATTCGAATTTTTAATAAATTAGAATTAACACTAGTGGAGATATTTGTGATTTCATTCTTATCAGCTTGTATCTAGTCAGTCTGTACTTAATTATAAATAATGATGATATTTTTTTTATACATCTTTAAAGCTTAAAGCCAAAATTCTAACAGGAAATGCTGATGGTGTAAATTTGTGAGAATTTATATTATTAGACATGAAGATAAGAACAATTTTATACATTTCCATTCTTGTACATAAACAATTATTTTTACTATATTTCAATACATTTTAATAAGCAAATACGTTGCGTATTTGTATATTATTCAATAATAGGATATGAATTTTGTCTAAAAGAGTTTTTATCTCTTAATTTTTTTTATAAAAATATATGAGGAAATTCGATTAATTCTTGGTGTATTTGCTGAATAATTTTGATGTGATTTTTATTTAGGCTTGTAATAATCTTGCTAGATTTATGAGTGTGCATTACAGTTTTGTTTGTTTGTGTTTTATGGGCAGTCTTTAAAAAAAATTAAGGTTTATAAGTAATGATGGGTTTAATTGTATAATTTTCATAACTGAATGAATTATTCAAACATATTTAACACGAAAATAATGTAAACCCTTACTTATTTTTATGCTTAATGTGAAAGTATAGTCTTCAAGCTATTAATTACAGGCTAATAATGGGGCGAACTGGTTGTGTCATGATGGTTTCAAAATTCTACAGTGATCTAAATGAAAGCTGAGTCACCCGAATTCTGTGTATGATGGCTGGCTGTACACTGTTGATTTCGTATTTCCCCATATAAAAAAGTCTGGCAGTCAAATCCGGAGAATTTATGGCCATGGAATAGGCCCACCACAGTTAACACCAGTTGTCATTGAATGTGGCGTTTAGATGAACAACTGCTGTTGCGTGTCCGGGTAATTTTCCACACGCATAGTGTCCTTCACGAAGTTGAACGCCCCATAAACTTTGTGTATCATTACTCACTTCTGGTACCATTTCACGATGTCCCGATGTGACGGAGTATGGTGATACTCGTAAACTCTTTCTGGACACTAATAATACTGTTTCATTTTGCGTTCCATACTTCTCACCAGACCTTCTGTGCGGTGTAAACGCCATTTTGCGTTCCCGTGTATGTGCACCACCACCACGCGATAGAATACAGCATGTAATTAGTAAACTGACAAACTTTTTGAATTGCAATTGCAAAATTTCATAATTTTCATATTTAATGACGACGAAAGAATATATCAAAACTAACGATGCTTTTATGAATCTTGCCTCTGATACGCAGCGGGGACTACTAACATAGATGACGCAAACACACCTCGTAATTGAGTACATATTTTAGGTTTGAGGCTACAGAAGCAGAAAGAAAATATTTATATCTATAAGGCATATATATATGGATGTTACTAGAGATCGCATTCAAATTTATTTCAGAAAATTTTAACTTCTTGATTTTATACATGAAATGCTAAATATTTTAAAATTGATTTTCCTGGAATGAATTATTAAAATATTTTATAGTTAAATAGAAATGCGAAAATTGTTTATTTGGTATCTTTTACAATTTATTCAATAAACAAAGTAATTAAATTAAATCATTAAAAAAATTTTTCGAGTCTGTTTAAGCGTTATGCCAGATATTTTACACAAAGTGAACAAAAAGTCATGTTTCAAACGATGTGGCGTGCGAATCAAATAATTGGTTTCCCATATTCTTCAGTGACACTACAACGCTAAATGTTACTGCAAAGCCATTGAACAAGACGAAATCTACCTCGACTGTTTCCTACAGGATAGTGCTATTGAAGACATAAGTCGCATTTTCTTGGAGTTATTATATGAAATGTTTAGAAACGTATTCATTTCAACGATATTTAACGATCAAAATCTCTCGAACCTGTATTCCCTAATTATTATCTGTAAGTTACAGTGAAAAATGCGTTTAACAAAGACGAAATACAGTCGACCTCCCTATAACACGGGTTCCTATAGTTCGGATTCCTATATGACGGCGAAAAAATTGCGACGGTATCCGTACAAACATGGTAAAAAACTCCTATAATTCGGTAAAACATCATTGGGTATCCAAACTACTTTCTGCCATCCAGCGCCATGCTACGGAGAGTTTAGGCAGGTAAATTGAGTTTACTATCGTCTGTACAGTATTATATATAAATTAGGTACTGTACATATAATTATATATTAACTTAATTTATTGTAACTTTATTATAATTATATATATACTTTCCGCCGTCCAGCGCCACGCTACGGAGAGTTTAGGCGAGTAAGTTGAGTTTACTATCGTCTGTACAGTATGTAAATTAGGTACCGTAAGTCTAATACAGCACTAATTTTNAAAATTATTTCGATGAACACTGGTTAAGCATGATGCCATGCAATTAAAACTTTTTTCAGTTCTTATTTTGATAGATAATTCTTGAATCCATTGTTTATATTTCATACATTACATAATATCAGGTTTTGTTAGTTGCAACTTGAAACATTACACTACGAAGATTAGTTTTACCTTCCGAATTAGGTCTACTTTCACCTTCTGCAGACACTCATTGATAGGCTTGTTTTCTTATTAATCTTTGCAATGTAAAATTTTCTTTATATAACTTTTTCTTAAAACTTATACAAAAGTTGCAGAAACGCTCTGCTAGACCTTCAGAGTGCACCCAAAATTCTCTTTGCCTCTGCCGTCGTCTTTTATAGCGACGATAGAGGAGCCACACACAAGCAATCACTTCCACGTCCATTTCCAAACTAAACCAGTGCTCACGCCGAGCTAAACGCGCGGTGTGTACGCTGCTAACGCGCGTTTAACGCAACGCCCAACACCTGATGTGTACTAACTCTCACTTAAATATTGAAATGAAACTTATTAATAGACAGCTAATAGCTACAGATTTAAGAACAATTATGGACCTCTGAACTACAGACCTGTGGTCTGGAACTTTGCCATTTTGTTTTGAATGTTGACTACTCATTATTTGGTGAAGTAGATTTTTTTTTTCGTCGAAACTGCTGACTTTTGAAGAGATCTGCATATATTTAAATTAACGGGAACAAAGTCGGCATTCACATGGAAGAAAACCTTTCAGCCGTAGCCCGTAAACTTCACACGTGTCGGGCTGTGATTGGCAAGGTCTCCTAAAACATCAATCTTATAAAAAACGGAACGTATCTACCGTGTTATAGGGGAGTCGACTGTATACTCTTTCTAGTTCTAGAAGTTATCGCATCGTTAGAAATGTTATTCTGATTAAGTTTTAAAAGATATTTGCAAGCAAGAAAAAAGCATATAAATGCGAAGCACGAAGGAAGCATTTACGACATCTGTAACACGAATAAAATCCAGCAACGAGTTGCGTAACTTTTCCGGCAAAAACTTTTAAAATTGTATGTGGCGCCATCTGTTATGATATTTTATTTTAAGAACTTTTTTTATATTATTATTTATTATAAAATGGCAAATAGCTTAATTTTGAGGGTGGCGATAAGTTTTATTTTTTTTATAAATTGTAAATGCTAATAACGAGTAAATCTTTATGAAGTCCGACTCCACTCGAGGTATGACACACGAACCCCCGATATCTCCCTATCCCCTCGATCTTTAATCACCAAAATTTAATAGCTTTAATTTCCCTAATAAACAAACTTCCATGCAAAATTTCAGAGATTTTCGACAAAAAGTACGGGGGTTATTAAGCTTCAAAGTGAGTGAACAAAATTCTGTTACAACACACACTAACAGTCATATATACTTGGCGTTTCAAGGCCCCTTGAGTCCAAACATGTAAAGATTTTAGGGGAATCATTTCTTGACCGATCGCCGTACTTTCCCTCTGTTATACATACATACATAACAGCCGGGAAAGTAAAAATGAAATGTATTTCTATAGACGCACATTAACTTTCTAATCATCTTGTATATATTACTATACTGTATTAAAAAAATCTAAAAATACATACTATATAGAGTTGTTTAAAAGGAACGCACCAGAGATCCTTCCACGTTTAATACCTTATTTATGTACCATATGAAACGCTGTGGGGGGAACGTGTAATTTACGGTGTAAATCGTCGTGACATGTAATCATCTAGGTACACACAGCTAATTATTATTAATTACTGCAATAAAATACTTTGTTTGCTTTCAATAACTTAGTTGTACTTGTTATTGTTGTGCAGATATATCAATAGAATGATTTAATTCACAATGTTTAATATACGTGTATCGTACCGTAATAAAATAGTTAAATACAGTAGTTTTTTAAATTACATATTAGTTACATAATTAGTATTTTATGAAATAATTAATAATAAATAACATAATCTAAAAGTTTTTTTTTTGCAAAGTATAGTAGTTAGGAAAAATGTGCTTCTATTAAGGAAAACTTTTTTTTATCAGTAATATTATGTAAATTGAATTCTTTTTATATCGTTATGATTATAAGTTATTTTTGTTTCATACTAATCAGGTTATATTTTAAAAGTATTGTTAGTATTAACTGTTATTTAGTTATTTAAAATAGGACCTAATATAGACAGTTGAAAAACAGTTGACCTAAATTGGACTAAAATATTTCTAAATTGCATTTTCTGTAAGTAAATTTCAGATCAATTTCAGTCAATAGATCAATTCGCAAAAAAATTGATCTGTAATTACAAGTAGTAGTAACTACTTGTATTTATTTTTTAGAAAATAGATGACATTTTTGAAAAATTATTTCGATGAACACTGGTTAAGCATGATGCCATGCAATTAAAACTTTTTTCAGTTCTTATTTTGATAGATAATTCTTGAATCCATTGTTTATATTTCATACATTACATAATATCAGGTTTTGTTAGTTGCAACTTGAAACATTACACTACGAAGATTAGTTTTACCTTCCGAATTAGGTCTACTTTCACCTTCTGCAGACACTCATTGATAGGCTTGTTTTCTTATTAATCTTTGCAATGTAAAATTTTCTTTATATAACTTTTTCTTAAAACTTATACAAAAGTTGCAGAAACGCTCTGCTAGACCTTCAGAGTGCACCCAAAATTCTCTTTGCCTCTACCGTCGTCTTTTATAGCGACGATAGAGGAGCCACACACAAGCAATCACTTCCACGTCCATTTCCAAACTAAACCAGTGCTCACGCCGAGCTAAACGCGCGGTGTGTACGCTGCTAACGCGCGTTTAACGCAACGCCCAACACCTGATGTGTACTAACTCTCACTTAAATATTGAAATGAAACTTATTAATAGACAGCTAATAGCTACAGATTTAAGAACAATTATGGACCTCTGAACTACAGACCTGTGGTCTGGAACTTTGCCATTTTGTTTTGAATGTTGACTACTCATTATTTGGTGAAGTAGATTTTTTTTTTCGTCGAAACTGCTGACTTTTGAAGAGATCTGCATATATTTAAATTAACGGGAACAAAGTCGGCATTCACGATAACATTTTTATCAACTGATTAAATTCCACACCTTTAGAAACTACCGTAACAGACATATGTTGCAGATTTTCTGTAACTCGTCTAAAAAGGAACTTATATGGGATTGAGTTATTCTCTGTTTTGAATTTGTAGATTTTTATCTGATGCTTTCTTGAAGTAGGTGTAGAGGTGTAAAATATTCATATCTAACGGTTGTAATTTGAGTTCCAATGAGCAGGTAATGTTTATTCCTTTATTTGGTCCAGATAAGATTACTTCCTGGTTTTTAATATGAGTTACATGGATGACGAGGATTAATAATACTTTCTTTTCTGGAGAAAGTTTCAGTTTTTGCAAAATGTTCTAACCACTGTATAAAAGCTTTAGAATTGATCTAAAGCATTTTCCTCGGTATGTACTAACTTTCAATACAGATTTAAAGCGTGTTTTTTAGAAGACGTATATTAGTGATAAAAGGTTATATATTGTTTATTGCAATAAGCTTATACAATAGTTTTATATTGTTTGTTCTCGAAAGATAAATAATTTGATAACATCTTCAGAATTCTTTGAATCTCGCGCAGCCAGCCCAATGAACACTTGGCATGCCTATTCACAGCCATTTTCACAGACTGTATTTGGAAGTGAGATATAAATTTTTTTTTATTATGTTATATGTTTAACTCTCTTTATCTAAACTAAATTATAAATAGAGAAATTAGTTATTTGTTTAATATTTTACTGAGTCTGTGAGATAACTACGAAATATTCACAGAAATGTCTTATTCGCGACAGGGCAGCACATTGAACCTCCAACATTTTAGCGTTGAATACGATATATTATGTTCATAATTACGAATAGTATTTGGGCTGCAATTTGTAAAAATTGTAGACCTAGAAATTTCAGTGTCGTTTGTCTGATCGTCTGTCCGAAATTGGATAGATAAAAGACGAAACGAAATATGGAAATACAGTAGAGCGTCGATTATCCGAATCGATTGAGGACTGGGGTGGTTCGGAAGATCGGTGTTTCGGATAATCGATTATGTACGAAAAATATATTATATTAATTTATCCCATCTTGACATTTTTCTCCGTTGCGTGTCGCTTCGCGTTGAATTTTCGTCGATGTTAAGCCTAACGAAGACTATTGTATCGTTAAAAATTATTTTTTTATTTTGTACGAAAAAATTAATATTTTGAAAAATATAAAAACAATAAAAAATAATTTTTATTCAGAAGTTAATTTAGTATCAAAAACGTAAAATATTTGAGTAGCCCAAGACATAGCCAAAGATTGCAGCGCCACAGCACTGGCGAAAATTTAAATTTGCCGACTGGAATTCTTTCGGATAATTGACATTTCGAATGATTGACTTTCGGATAATCGACGCTTTACTGTATCTCGTTTCGTTTAGGAACAGGAGGCCCACTTAAGTATATATAAACTTACTGGAAGTCATATTATTTCAATTTAAAAATTTCCTCCTGAAAGGAGTTAGATAGACGACCAGCACGACTCTATTGTTAAAGGAAAAGTATGACGTACAGGGGCAAGCCACTACTGATTTGAGGTGAAGAGCGTATATTTTAAATTAAAGTAATTAAAAATTGCAGCCCGGTATTGTGACGATGTCACAATACAACAATACATAGTTGCTCGTTGTTATTATTTTTGTAGTCGTCTAGGTCAGAACTTGGATATTTAAATCGATGTTTTATATTCTCTACAGTGAAACGTTTCAATAAAGTTTTATTTATGAACTTTATATAAACAAAGCAGTCATCTTTAAAATGAGAAAAAGAAATTTTAATTATAGAGTTTAAAATTCTGTTTCTTGCTTTTTACTAACAATTTTTCGTCCTAATTGTTCTCCCAAAGTTTTCTTCGTTTGTCATAAATGAAGTAAATACAATTTTTTGTGAGAATCTTTTATACTGTTTTTGGCAAACGTATATCATGAAAACATCGTTTATTAGTTTATTTCGCTTAGATTTGAATGCTGATCACCACTAAAATATATTGATTCTTGTTTGCTATATTTGATATAATTTGTATCTCGTGACTTCATGAAAAATCACGAGGTTTCGATTGTATCGCAGTCACCGATTTCATTAAAGGCAGCGTATTAATTAAACTTGATACATAAAAAAACTTCATTTGCATCTTTTTATGTATTAATTCTAATGGAGATTTTAATGTTATTGATGTAAAAACATCTTAATATAACTTACCCTGTAATAATTAACCGTATATGATGTTTCTGATGCTAATAATATTATTTTAGAATTGTATATTGTTTCCAAAATAAACTACATTTTACTGGAATAAATATTGTAAAACTGTCTATTTAAACAATACATATTTTTACAACAAACGTTATTTTAGCATAAATTTATTTAGAATTTCTACTTTAAAAAAATCAAGAAAATTTACTTTAGTGTGCGTAAATTTATGCTGTAGTTTGAATACAGTCGACCCCCCTCCTATAACACTGTTGATTATTCCGTTTTATATGAATTCCATGTTGTACGAGTCACTTAGATTTTACAAATACGTGTGCCGGTCNGAATTGTATATTGTTTCCAAAATAAACTACATTTTACTGGAATAAATATTGTAAAACTGTCTATTTAAACAATACATATTTTTACAACAAACGTTATTTTAGCATAAATTTATTTAGAATTTCTACTTATTTTAAATTTTTATTAATGGAATAAAAATTTAATAAATCCCGTTAGAAACAAATTGATAATTTTTGTTTTTACTTTTAAAATTTTGTCGTAAACAAAATAATTAAATTTTAAAAATAAGTTATGTCGTTTTAATTTATTTTTTATCTTGATTCCAGATTACTGTATATATATATGTATATAACTGTTATAAATTTAAATTAAAGTCAAAGGAAAAGAACTTGAGTGAAGAATAGTTTTTCTACACTAAAAAATGAGTTAAAGCGCTAGATAAAAAAAAATAACTTTCTAGAAATTTCCGTTTATTTTTAACATTCAAATTTGAAATACATAATTAGTTTATTTGCCATTTAATCGGTGGTAAATATTCTTAAAGATTACTTTAATCTGTAGCGAACAGTAAAAAATAGAAATTTGACTAGAGTAATAATGTTTCCGGATTCTGAAATAGAAGTTTATTAACAATGTAGGCTTTATGTACATAGTTTGATGATTAAATAAAAATTATATATATATATTTAAAATAATATAAAAAGATTGCTAAAAATAAAAATTTCTGCTTTATAATAAAAAATTAAAGTAATATATAGATATTTAAAGTAATATTGTGACAATTGCGACAATGTTGAAAATGAACACGGTTGAATTGTATTATTATTGTGTTTAAAAAGCAAATAAAGTTAAGTTAATTATTTATTTTGATCAAGTTTACAAGAGAATGGTTACATAAGTACAAAATTGCACATCCATGTTTTATAACATAACAAATTAAACAATCTAATTTCAATCAGTAAATTATTTAATTGAAAGCAAATATTTTCGATCAGCTTTAATGATCATCATTAGGTTCCAAGAGAATTTGATCGTACAGCAAATTTAAACATTACATAAATTTTACAATGTAACTATTTTCTAACGCAGAATTTTTCCACTATAAAATTTATTTATAAACTTTGTTGTTTAATTGGATTTTAAATTTCGTCATTGGAATTCGAATAGATGAATGAAATTCGCAGTCGAATTTCAAAAATAAATTACGATATAACTATAAATAGTGGACTTATTCGGGGAATAGTTAATTTCTTCAGTTTGATTGTAATATTATTTTCGTTATGCTCTTATTACGCTGAGTTGATTTATGTACTTTTAACCGATGTACAAGATACGGAAGTAATAAATTAATGTTAAAAATTTGTGCTGATGATCAATCACCGTTGTGTCTCAAAACAAAAGCAAATAAGTGGATGAAAAGTAATGAACTTATTAAATTATTGAAGGTTATAATCTAGTTTCCAGTTATTCAATGATCTGAATAATTTTCTTCAAATCTTCATACACATAAATTATGTTTTTTATAGACTTATACGTTTCTAGTATCAAAATATCAGTTGTAACAAATTCTCTTACTGTGATCTTATTTCTATATTTCATTTTTTAGGTCAGAGATTCGTTTTAATAATATATATAAAATTTTATATTTACTATGTTCAGATTTTAATGAAAAGAATTTTTAATGTATCTAGGGACTTTGAATTTTATTTTTGTTGGCGTACATTTTTATGGCTTAACGATTATACATATTTAACAACAACTCTAACGTGCTATATTCAATATTATGTTGTATAGAAATTTTTCTAAAATATTCATGGGCATCTTTTAAAGAAATTTCTATACAAATTCAAAGAAAAAATTGGTAAATTTATTAAATTTGTAAAGCAAGTATTTTACTGATTTATATTTAAAAAAAATTTAATGAAATTGAAATTGGAAGACAAAATTATTATTTGGAAAAATAAGATAAATTTAAACTTGAAAAACAAAATTTTAAATTGAGAGATTTGATTATAAATTATTAATATGAAGCGAGATATTTTTTTAAATCAACAGTATTAAAAGCCGAATAGTGTGATATATACAGTATATTTTGTCGTTTTCGTGCTTCATGCACTGTAAAATTGAATTTTTATGTCAATGCATTAAGATATTTTTTGTTTCTAACTTTTGCCATTTGTTATATTTTTAAATACGGTTAAAAAACATAAATTTACCTTCATTTTTTAAATTTTATCGTTATTAATTCGATTCATTTTTATTGATTTTGAAAATTATAAATCGTGACTTCATTCTTAAAAATACGTAAAAGTAAACGAAATAGATTTATAGTAGTAGATAAATATAGATTTATTTTTGCAATCAAATAACTTTTAAATTTTTATTTTAGAAATTTCGTCAAAATTTTTTTGAACTTAACCTCTCGATCTTAAATTAGTAGTCTCACCCCTGTATATCATACTTTTCCTGGTAACAACAGTGCCGTGCCGGTTTGTAACTTCATTCTGGAGAAAATTTTTGAATTGAATCATGTGATTTCCTGTCTAGACTGGACTTCCGTATGTGGTTAATCGGGGCCTCCTGCCCTTACTCTCGACTTTTATCTATCTAACACCGTTCTCGAGGTTAAGGAAAGACAAACGTACGGCAGTGGGAATTTATAGGTCTACATTTTTTTTCAAATTGCAGCCCAATGACGCATTAGGTATTTTGAGATTGTGATTGTGTTGGATAACAGACGTTATATTTAGTGACGTAAATGTGAACGTTGAGAAATTGTAATTTGATATTATTTTGAAGTGGTGGAAATTAAATCTTTTAATTTGTAAAATAATTAAGTGTGTGATTAATCAAGCATTCATATGAAATAGCAGTGTGCCCTAAGCGATGTATGATACGAAAATTAATGTATTTATTTATTTTATTTTTTGTGAAATAATACTCGAAATACAGGAGAACAAATTTCCAATGATTTAGTTCATTTTTATTTTATTTTTATATATTCTTATGTATATATACATTTCAAATGTTTGTAAAAAATTCATATGTAGCCTATATATAAATTTCTAAGCATACTTTGGAATTTTTATTTATAAATATAAAATTACATTGAAAATTTTACAATAAGTGAATTTTTTAGACAAATCTTATTCTCGTGGCACTTGTTTTTAAGGCTTGTTTAAAATGGAATTCCGAATTTATCGATAATGTGACTCGAAACTAACACTGAATGTCTGGTCTTTTTTACTCCAGGTAATCCGGTACTCGACTTGATTTTTAAACTGATATCCCCACAGATATGTATATAAAAACGCATATACTTTACTGTAATAACGTCTAAATATTACTTACAGTGTAGTGTTATGAAATCATAAACGTGCAAAAATATATTTAATCTTTCTTTTTATATATTCTATGTGGATATATGAAAGGAATAAGGGAATTGCTCACTATAGAAAATGAAGGACGAGACCAGATATGGAAAGCTTAGGGTAGGAGGCCCGATTAACTACTGATATATAGGAACTTCCTCCGGGTATAGGCCGGAAGTCACGTGATTTAAATTCCAAATTTTCCCAGGAACGGAGTTGCATAGATGACGGCATGGCTCTTTTGTTATCAGGAAAGTATAATGCGCATGGGCAACAGATTACTAATTTGAGATCGAGAGAATATATTTTAAATTAACTAAATTAAAAACAATAATTTTTGCTCTTTATATATATTATATTATATTTTTCTTTATAATATATTCCATATATTATAAAGAGCATTATTGTGGCATTTTTTATGATTAAAATTTCATACAGTAACGTATCAATTTTTTATAATAAAGACTAAATATTTTATTTATAATGTATGGATTAAAAGCATTTATCTTAAATAAATAATTGTACTTTCGTAATCTAGTTACTTCATTTATTCAAAGTTTAAAGTCATTTAAGCATTAAAATTTCAATGTGTCTAATGTTAACGTTATGAGGACCATCTCTTATTATTAATAGGCTAACTGATAATATAAATTCTATATCAAAATATTTTAGAAAGTAATATAAGTTATTCATCATAGAAAATAATTAAAAAAAAAATAATAATAATATAATCTACATCACACTCTACGCAATATGTGCATTCATTAGTTATTATATAAATTATTATATAAGTAAAAATTAATAAATATAAAATATACAAACGACTCTTGGGCCGATCTAGTACATATAAATGGTAGACTGGCCAAAAATTTGATTAACATAGAAATAGAAAAAGTCAGTCAACTCGGTTAACTAACTTATAAACCGCCCTGTATTTTTTTCCTATATTTTAAAATATATTTGTAAATATTTCATGGATTTATATTATGAAATATCAATATAAAATACAGTATATTTTTAAAGAAGTAAATTTATAAAAAGTCTATACACAATTATTTTTTCTCTCTAACACACTTGTATTTTATTCTCAGAATCTTTTATGGCATTTGATCTCTACTAAAATGACGATAATACTTTAAATCTACCCTAACTATATATATTTTTTATTGTCTGTTTGTCTGAATGTAGAAGAAAAATCTTATTTTTTTGTACTCTTTTCAAAGTATGCTCTTCTTTNGAAAACATTTTACTTATTATTCATTAGTAAGCGATATATCATTAAAATAACACGTTTGAATTGATTTAAATGCTAAAAACGTCGAAAATTAACTTTTTTAACTACTAAATGTTAACATTATCAAAATGTTAAAAATTGGGAAATAACTAATCGTATCGTTAAATTATAATTATATTTTTTTATCTACACTTGCTTTCAAATTAAAGGTGTGATTTCCATTAAGGTGGTTCCGAAAAAGAATTTGTAGAATTTTTTTATGATAAAATGTACTTTTATAAATTTATAAATTTGGTTTAGATACAAACAGTTTTAAATAGAATAACTTTCTTCGTTTTGAATGCAGATTTTGTTTTTTCGGCTGAATTGTAACATATAATTTGCTATTATTATTTGATTAATATTGTATATTATAATGTAATAAGACTTGATTCGAAGTTATTTACTTCTAAAACATACCTTTTATATCTTTATTGTAATAGAAGACGAGTTTGTATATATCTGTGTAGACACTAACTATAAATTGTGCGAATTCTATGATCCCTTCTGAAAATTTTGATATTTAGTCTTTTTATATTGATATTTTTTCTTAAAATTTTGACTTTTGTCATACTTAAACAAATAATTAGATTAGTTTAGCGGAAGGTGCCGATATGTATAAGATTCTAAACCTGATCCTTACGCTTAATATCTTCATGAAAATAATTAAACTTATTACTTGCTTATGCAGCTAAAATATTACCAACATGGCGAACGAGAGCATTTTCAACTGTTCAAATACATATAATTTATTTTTTCTATTGAGTAAATAGTGTAAAGGTATAAAGTACTGTATTTTTATACATTACTAGCTGCAAGAACCCGCTTCGCTGGGTTTTTATTTGTATGTAATATACAGTTAGACCCCCCCTATAACGCTTATATACGTTCGACGTTATTCGAATTTTACGTTGTAGGAATCATTAAATACATGAGCCAATCGCAGCCCGACACGTGTGAAGTTTACGGACTAATGCTGTTTGAAAGGTTTTCTTCTATAAAATTAACCGATTATAGACTAATTCCACTCAACATTTCCAAAACACGTATAATTTTTTGGGAATAATCTGTATAAACTATGCTATAAACAAAAAATTATAGGATTACTTAC
>NW_019384811.1:206356-208937 GCF_000671375.1 Centruroides sculpturatus
TATAATTTTTTGGGAATAATCCGTATAAACTATGCTATAAACAAAAAATTGTAGGATTACTTACCAAGTGTGCACCGTTTGACTACGCCGTTGCTCAAGCTTGTTTTCGTTGCAGAACAGTGCACGAAACGGCGGCCGCGATTTCTGATAACGAATTTTTCGCAGAAAAATAACTTGACCTTTGGAGACATCATTAATATAAATAATTTTTATGGCCGTTGAATAAGAAATGTTTATTTCACAAGAAATGTATAAAATTACAGTACTGTATTAGACTTACGATACCTAATTTACATACTGTACAGACGATAATAAACTCAACTTACTAGCCTAAACTCTCCGTAGCGCGGCGCTAGACGGCGGAAATTATATATATAATTATAATATTATTATACACAAGAACAGAGATAAAGAATAATAATGTATAGTGATTGAAAATCCTGTGATTTTGTATCGATATAGAAAAATAAAAACAAAATACTTCGTTTATTAAAAAATGTTTGCTGTATAGTTATGAAATGCTTTTTCTTTGTATTAAATCAATTATTCAATACCATCAGTTCCGTTACTTTTTCATTTTGTGGAAAGTTAACCAATGATTGTTATTCTATTAGTGTTTGTTTCAGCACATGGTAGAATTTAGATGGTATTGCGGATTAAAACTCTTTCCATTCTCTTAAATGTGTCTATTTATATTGATAATACTGTACATGAACCTTATATTTTTTATATTACCATCTTTCTAAGTAAATAACATGACAATATGTAGTTTTAGTGGTTAAATAAATAAATAGAGAATCTCCAGAGATTCGAAATCTGATCCTTACGCTTAATATCTTCATGAAAATAATTAAACTTATTACTTGCTTATGCAGCTAAAATTGTAAATAAGGGCAGAATTACACGCTCTAGTACACTAATAAAGGTTATTAACAGAAAATATTTTTTACGTAAGCTCAAACTTTTAGTGTTTTTTCTTTAATTATTTATAATTAGTGCGTAGGCTGATAGAACAAAGTCAGCATCACGTAAATCTTTAAAATTGTTTTTAAACTTTAAAATCAGTTATAAAAATGTCTGAAAAATAATATAAATTTTAGATTTTCTTTTATTCGTGAGAAAAAGGAAAAACAATTAATAATAATTAATGAGTGAAAATTCTATGATTTTCTAGAAATAACAAAATTAAAACGAAAATGTTTTGTTTATTGAAAAAAATTATTTTTAAAAATTTAGTGCGCATTAATTATCATTCATCTTGAATAATGTTTATAAATATTAATGAGAATTAATTCTCATTATTGCATTATATTATTATTTAGTTATTTGTTCAAGTTAATAAATAATAGTAAACATAGCATAACATTTTAGGGTTTTAGATTTGCATGGTATGAATTAAAATATATCGACGTGCTGTTTGATGGACTGAATATGTAATATATTCACTACTATTAATAAAATCATATTACGGTACTTTGTTATAAGGTAATAACGATATTTTATTATATCGTTTTATACTAGCTGTGTGTGCCTGACATTGCTCGGGCTTTTGAGAGGATTGGTAAGGGTAGGTTGGAAGTGGGTGATAAAACAATGGTCTTAGTAACTAAAAATTACATTTATTGATCTGATTATGTCATATATTTGCAGTATTGAAACTGCAAAACACAAATATATATATACAGTAGAGCGTCGATTTTCCAAAAGTCAATCATCCGAAACGTCAATCATCCGAACAGGGCCGGATCATCGCATAGACAAATGAGACAAATGTCTAGGGCCCGGTCAAACTGTCTATTTTGAAAAGATTTGTAAATAAGATAGTTTACTTTTCTCTTGGACAACTGTATAAAACTGGTAAAACTGATAAAATATGATATTGTTCAAATAATAACCAAAAAGGCTAAATTAAACAAGTAAAATGGCAAAACCGTATTTGGGACACCACTATGTCTGGGAGACACTACTAAGCAGAATCACTTTGACGCTCAAGGTGGGTCTCATTCTCATTATCCAATCTTCTTTGGTATCGCTGCTTTTGGGCGCGATCGTTCAAACTTCACCGGCCACGACCACGAGGTTGTCCACGATGCCTTTTTGATGAAATTAACTTATCCAATTTCGAAATTTCTCTCCGTTGCAACCCATCGGCCCGGGTTGAATTTTTGTCGATGCCTAATGAGAATTTCCCGTTTTTGAAAAAAAATAATCGTGGCTATTGTATCGTCCGAAATTATTTTTTTATTTTGCACAAACAATATACAGTTTAACCCGATTATAACGTCATCGGATGTAACGACAAACCTAATATAATGTCAAATTTTTATCGGTTTCACGATTTTACTATACTAGATAATGTTAAAAAAAACCTACTTGTAACGACATAAAACCCTGTTTTAATGTCATATTTGAAGCACTCCTAAATTTACAAAATTAGATTACAAATTTTATTCAACAAAGAAAATACTACGTGTTCAGTCCTAGGGTCACAGTCCAGTTCCTAGAACGACTGTGGGTGGTACTCTCACCACCTGACTTCGGTTTGCCTGTTTGTAGAGAGAGTCGCCATTTTGTATTTTAC
>NW_019384811.1:209611-352381 GCF_000671375.1 Centruroides sculpturatus
TTGTTTTTATATTTTTCAATATATTTATTTTGTTTGTACAAAATAAAAAAATAATTTTTAACGATACAATAGTCTTTGTTATGCTTAACATCGACGAAAATTCAACGCGAAGCGACACGCAACGGAGAAAAATTTCGACATCGGATACGTTAAACTATTTTTTCGTACGTAAATCAATTATCCGGACAACCCCAGTCCCCAATTGATTCGGAAAATCGACGCTCTACTGTATATATATATATATATATATATAAAACTCATTTTATTTTTAAAAAGGTTTTTCTATTTCGAGATAGAATAGTTCGTCATTATTGGGCTGTAGCTGCAATTTGAAAAAAATTGTAGACCTATAAATTCCCACCTTCGTCTGTCCGTTCGTGTCTTTCTTTAATCTCGAGAACGGTGTTAGATAGATGAAATTCAAGACTAGATATGGAGAGCTTAGGGGCAGGATGCCCCGATTAACTATATAGGAACTTTCGATGCAAACCGGAAGTCATGTTACTTAAATTCAAAATTTTTCCCTGAAAGAAGTTAGATGAACTATACCGCTAAAGTATGATATACTGTACTGTACATGGGCAAGCCACTACTAATTTGAGGTGGAGAGCATATATTTTAGGTTAAATAAATATTTTTAAAAATTGCAGCCCGGCACTTTTTAAAATAATAATAAAAATAATAAAATAAATAATTACTTGTTTTAAATAATATTGTAAAGTATATAGTTATAGACTTTGCTACGTCGTTATATAAATATAAAATAATTGTAAATAACGAAATAATTTATTGATAGCAAGATTTAATTATACAAGAATTTGACAGCTACTATTAAATTTAAGTATTTCCGTCGCAATATAGTTGATTTCACCTAACGAGTAACTTTGATGTGATTTTTTTTTATCGGTTTAAATCTATGAAAATGCAGAGTTGCATTAGAAATGATTTACTTTAAAGAATCGAGTAGAATACGGTCGAATCAATTTATTACTTCAATCAAAGTTTTAATCTTTTCGAGTAAATTATTTGTGGAAATTGATTTCATTTAATGAGAATTGAAATAACTGTATAATTTCGTTTAATAGCTTTAATAGTTAACTGAATATATATATATATATGATTTAACTCGATTTAATTGAAATTTTAGTCAAATTTGAATTAAGTTTATCTCCGCTTTATTATAATGGATTCGTAACAATAACACAATATCGAAAAGCCTACTGGAGTTTCGAAATGTTCCGTATGACCTATATCAATAGTAATGTACTTTATCCAAGTTAAACATAGGAATGAAAATGTTTTAGGAACAAATATAAAACGAAAAAAAAGTTTTAATATTTAAAAAGGCGAAATCTGCCTGTAATATTTCGAGTGGATTTTTATTAATTTTATAAATGTTATTATTTGTGAAATCATTTGTAATTTCGTAAGAAGTTGTAAAATTGTTTAGTTATTGATTCGTTATTATTTTTTATTCGAATGCCTATTGAAACAATTTAAAAGTCTGTTTAGTTGAAAGAGTCATATTAGAATTTTTCTCGCGTTTACTTCGTTCTTACATAATTGTGGAGCATATAAAATAAAAATGGGACATATATCATGGTAATCTAAGAATGAAACAAAATACATGGTGTGATGTATATGTTATGGTATATATTTTGGGTATTATTATTTTTTTATTTACTATATTGCAACACGGTACTGTAGTACATAAGCATACCATTCTTAACGTTAAGCGATTTGTTAACTTTGAATCATTGTAGTGTATAAATGGCTCAAATTTATTAAGTTGTTTCGTTTTCTTGTATAAAATTCTATTCACTTATTTATTCTTTTGAAATATATAAACGCGTCTCAACATAATAAATAATTGCACAAATATTTATGAAATGTGTCATATATGTGTGTGATATAATAAAAGAATGACGGATAGTGGGAAAATTTTTTTATCTGAAATATTGATTTATTTTTATCTCGACGTTTTTTCTATGTTGATCGTAATAAATAACTTATTTAAAGTTTTAACTTATTATTATATCTTATGAATATGGAGGCTCCACAGGCCTATAACATTTTCAGCTTTTCAGAGTCAAAGCAAAATAATCTAATACAGCAAATTATAATTTGCTGTATTAGATTAAATATTAAACCGCTCGGATTGTCTTTAAAATCGTTTTGTTTCATAAAATTTATATATAAATTTTCGATTGATACTCCATTGATCTAAATGCATCGTTACTGCGTTGATGTAACTGCTAATGGGTTCTTGTAATTATTATTATTATTTTTTTTTTCTGCAAGTCGATTATAACACTATTCAAGTAAAATGTAAAATTAAGCTGTTATAATAGTTTCTTCTAACATTTTGATCTATATTCCGAGAATATTTTAGTCATCCGTTTTATCTTTCAAGAAGAGTCAGGAAATAAATCACACCGAATTTGCATTAATATAAATATATACTTTAAATTCATTTTAAAAAGTATCATGGTTTTTATCTGTTCTTTTCAGACATCTTCTGAACGGGCAGATCCAGAAGGTTTCTCTAGGGATCGATAAATTTTAGAGGAGTGTCTAGGATATAAATGTTTTGGACTGTTATTTTACATTAATATAATAAATAACAAACGTGCTTTATTGATAATTTTAATTTCTTTTTATTATTGAATAAGTTTTTAGTAGTATTACATAACTTATCAATTAGAAAACATTAATTGAAAACAGTTTATAAACCTTCTATTTTACTCCTTAGACATTAAAAACACCTAAAATCAATATGAATCAACGGCTGTTTTAGTTTTTAATATTTTGCACAATTTAGTTGTCAATTGGGAGCTATTATTAATTTAAAAAAATAGTAGTAATAATGATTGCAAAAATCAGGTTTAAATAGTAGTTGAAAGATTTTTATATCTAAAAATATACAGAATTTACTCGTATTTTTTGAAATTTTATATCTTTAATATCTAAAACGAAAAGTGATCTTTAAGTTGCCGGATATTTTATATTTTAGATATAGAAACAGATTTAATAAAAATATTCACAGAAAAATCCAAACTGAAACAACATCCATTTAAAATTCATATTACATTAATTCCGTTAGACAGGCCTGAAGTAATTTCTGGGCTAGTAATGGCATTGTTTAAATGCTGTTTTTAACGTTGCAAACAAATTAAAACAATTTTCGCGCAAAAAATTCTTTATAAATAGCAATTTCCGTCACCTGATGTTTACTTCACTTAGTATTATTGCTAATGGATTTATAATAAACAGTAAAAGAATTTTAGGATAAACAAATCAATATGAAATAAAGAAAATCATTGTGATAAGAAGAGATGAAATCAGTTGCACAAGATGGATTGTTATTTCTGAAGAAAGTTGTTAAAATTTTAAACATGATAGTCAAAACAAATATTAAGGTTATTACTTGCAAGAGGGAAATGTTTAAACAACCTTCTTTAGAACAGTAATAGCATTGAACGAAAGTCGAATAGTTCATTTGAATTTAAAATAGGAAAAATACCACCGCTGCGTACAATCATCATAAAGTTCGTCGTAGTAAAAATTTTAATATTTCAACTTAATTAATTTTTCATCACCATTCAACCGAGATTTTTGCTATATTCATAAATAAATTTACATAATTTACATTCGATCCGATATAGCCTATACAGTATTGTACATTCAGTATAAATGTGAAGATAGGGCTCGGGATTGATTAATTATTCTCAATTGCTGTATTATATTTAGTTTTAAATGTTTCAGTCGGACAATATAGATAAAAGATATCTTAGCAGGCATGTCCGCAGATTCGGGACTGATGGCGGTAGAAAATAGATTAGCATCGCACTGCAGCGCGGTATCAAACAACATAAATGTTTTAGAATCGCAAGTTAAGTGGCAGGAAAAAAAATCTTATCGTGACTGAGAGGAATGATGATCACATGACTTGACAAGAAATCATTAAAAATGCATTTGAGAACAAGGAAATTCTCTGTTTTTATTGATTTACTTAAATAAAATTATTTCCTTTCTTCTTTGATCACTAGATGGCATTACCGACTTTAAAGAAATTGGTTTCTACGTGAAATCTGAATTGAAATTAAATATAGGAATGGATTATATTAGCTTTAATTTAAAAATTTATTCTTGATTCTAACGCTATTTAGTTAGGAAATATCTATATATGTTTTTTAATAATTTTATTTTATTCATGAAATATGAAATTTTTATATAAACTGTTTATAATCAGAGCTTTGGAATTTAACACGATTTAAAATTTTATTTACAGTTTATTTTAATGTGTAAAGATATTGCCTTTCGTTTCTTGGTAAATTAACAGTAATTAATGTGATTATAACAGAATAATTCAAATTAAACATTTTGGAAACTTTGTTTTATACATTTTTGCACAATAGGAATTCTGGGAATGAAAAATCTAGGCAAGATATAGTAAATTTTAAAAATAAATACCTTCTAGTATTCTTAATACGCGGAAGCAAATTTATAGCTGATTTGTCTTTAATGCCTTTTCTAAATATATTTCAAATACTTAAAACCATATTTATATAGTTAGTAAAGACATCCCAGAAAAAAAATGCAGAATAGTTATTTTTCAAATTGGTTTTGATTACGAACAGATTTGTTTAATGTTATTAATTCACTTGATCCATTTTTTCCGTAATGCTATTAAATAAATTATAATTTTCAATTACAATTTGTTATTTTCAAAATCCGTTTCATTTATCATTAATGTATTTGTATTATCTGATAGTATAAAAAACTATATCTTTACAGTTATTATACACTTCGTGAGTAAATATGCTGCTGTTGTTAGCGTTTTAGTATACAGGTATTTACTTTCCCGGCTGTTATAACAGAAGAAAAGTATGGCGATCTGGCAGAAAATGACCACCTCAGATTTTTACATTTTTGAGCTCAGGACACCTTGAAACGTCGAGAAATGCAAAAAAAATTGGGGAGGTGTAATTTCTGTATGTATGCATGTTAGTGTGTGTGGAGGGCAGGATTTTGTTTACCCTGTTTGAAGCTTAATAATCGTCAAAAATTTCTGAAATTTTGCAGGGATGTTTGTTTATTAAGAGGGTTGATGTTTTTAAATTTTGGTGGTTAAAGGTCGACGGGGTGGGGAGATAATGGAGATCGTGTGTATCTCCAGTAGGGTGGAACTTAATGACGATTAAGACTAATGATAAGATCAATGACGCGTTATTAGCAATTAAATTTTTTATAAAACTCATCCCTGGCATCAAAATTAAGTTTTTTGCCATTTTATAATAGTTAATATAAAAAGTTTTTAAAATAAAATATGATAACAGATGGCACTACCAAAATTTTAAATGTTGCCGGGAAACGGAGCAACTCTTTGCTGATTTTTTTTTTTTTTTTTGGATTCAGTTGAATTAGATATTTTTCTGCGAGTTATGTAGATTATACAGTTAACGGATTAAACTATACATTTCTTTGTACAGTATTATCTTTTACTTTATTCTTTAAAGGATTGACCATTTTATATATAAAAACAACGAATAATAACTATTAGTAATAACCTCTTTTCTTCGAATTAATTATTAATTTGAAGAACAGTGGTGTCAAATATAGAAAGGTTTAGATTTAAGTCGACTAGACAAATCTCTAGTTAAGTTTAAACTATGGCTTTCGATATTTAATCAAAAATGACCAACTGCTTGGCCGAAGGTGATGATTAATTAAATTACACTTAAGTGATCTAATTTTTGGCTTAAGCTAGACTTATTATTTGTAATCAACCTTTAACGTTTAAATTTAACGTTACTTTCTGAATTTAATTTATACAGTCTCCCATTTTAGGAATAAATATATTAAATTTGGCATATCTTCAAATTTATATGTATATTTTTTCTTTTTAACTATAAGATAGTATGCAAACAAATCGTTATTTAAAATTGAAGAAGTGTTTTTGATGATTGATTTTAATTGAAAATTAAATCAACTTTCATCAAAATTAGTTGATTAATATTTTGTACGTGGATGTAATAAAATATAACAATGTAGATACTCCCATATTTAAGATTTATCGCTTTTATGACATACTGTATTTATGATCTCTCATTACCTTCTTTATATATTTATTACGAGTTAGACTTATAACTTATTATAACTTGTCTGTCTATTATTATATATGTCTATTATATTTAATTATTTAGTAAATATAATATTGATGATGGGGTGTTGTATGTGTTTATTGTAAAATGAAATTTGCGAATTTCAATTAGACGTTCCGAAAACCACCCAATTACCAATAGAGAGATTTATTTATTTATTATTTTTGTTTAGGTTATTAATATTAAAAATCTTATTTTTTGTTATTCAATCACAACGAAGCATGATTAATAAAAACATTTTCATTTTATGATTAAATTTATCTTTCTAAACGTTGCTGATTCAGTCTATAAATTTGTAAAATGTTTTCTATGAGAAAAAAAATATTTTTTTATTTAGTTGTTTAAAAAAATATTTAAAATAACAGAGAATTTTCAAATCCCAATCCTGTTGTATTCGTGAAAAAAATTCGCCGGTAAATATTTTTTTGCGGTTTCGGTATACTTATGTAAAAGTTACTCGCTGCGGACCAGTGTTTCTCAACGGGGGCGATATCGTCCCCATGTGCGTGTTTTTCCATGTTGAGGGGCGATTAGTAACAATTTATATTTTGGGGGCAAAAAACAATTTTCTAGGCGATGTAGTAAAACATTATATTAAGAATAATTAGATATTTTATTCGTTATATCGTACAATAATTAAACAAATAGCATTATCCTAGTCACTAGTCTATTCAATGCAGTGCGAATTTGGAGAGCCTTGGCCCTCGGCATCGGAATTTTGAAGTGAAGGGGGCTATACTACGTAACGGTTTTATTGAAGGGGGCGACGATTAGTTAGCGGTTGAGAAACACTGCTGTAGACAATTCTTGATTCGTAATTGAATCAGATAGCATAATTGAGATATAGAAAATGAAGGAAATGATGATTCTATCTAATATGTTTATAAAATCACGGAGATCCGGTCGCATTCGATTCTAGATCTCTCGTGCTTATTAGAAAACATTTCAATGCCTGGCTATTTCTCCTATAGGTGCTATTTAAATAATTAATAAACAAGAACAATTGTAATTTAAGATTAAATTATAATTATTCCTTTTTAAATGGCGCATGTAGGTAATGTCTTTCACTATACAACAGGTTTTCCCATACCTCATAAATTTAATTTGTTGCGTTAATTTAGATGGATATATCGTTTTAAATTAATGAGATGTGACAAAACTAGTTTTTAAATAAAATAATTAACTTGCGATATTTTTGGGTTTAAATTTATTATAAAAAATTATACTGGTGGTATTTGTTTCTAGGAAATGATCTCGGTTTTTCTCATCTCTAGAAGAGTTTGGATTGAATTTTTGCCGCGAGATTTCAGTTCTTAAATTAACAGCCACCCTATCGCTCTGGGGAATCCGGGATCGAATTAGAGCGAGCTACCCGGGAATTTTTCAAGAGCATTATGTCGCGGATAAGTTGGGCCCCAGCTACTCTCAATGTGAGTCTGGCCGAACCCACGATGAGCATGGAAAAAAGTGTCCACGGGGCAGAAAGAATAAAAAATAATTTGTGTCATTAGTTTTAATTTTTCCTCTAATATGAAGGGGTAATTTTAATTAATTTGCCAGCATGATTGAAGATTATGGATGGACATTCTGAATTGTATTTTTCATGAAAAATCATAACGAATATAATTTGAAACGTTAAATCTGGACGATTTTGTCTTTTACAAATACATTTGTCTTAAGTTCCGTAACTTCATTTATTAATTATACTGAAAGTTTGAATCAAATGTATTGATATACAGTTGAACTTATCTCAAACATATTTATCTCGAAATTTACTTTTTTCTCTTACATTTTCAACCAAAATTCAATATCTTTTCCGTGTTTATCTCAAATAATTTTCTCCTGAAATCTCTATATATCTCAAATTATGGAATAAAGTGTTAATTACAAATTTATAAGCTCGGCAACTACATTTTGATAGCATAAATTTCGATTGAGAAATATCTCTTCATTGCAGTACATAGTTGCAATTAACGCTGCTTTTCTTTGATCGACTACGAGTTTAACTTGCGTCTTATTGGTTGAAGAAAGACGGGCATCAGAAACTATTGAGAAACTGTTAAGGTATGTCAAAAATGTTTTATTTATACCTAATACAGGATATACTGTACTTGTTATTGTATTAATAAAATACCGTACCTCCAGTCAAACCTATTATTGTTTACTGTGCAAGAACTTCAATATCTCGAAATTTGTCTAGCTCGAATTTTTCTCTTTCCCATGAGATACATGATAACATGTTCTACTTTATGCGATTCAGAACTGTTCTTCCACTAATTCATTTGAGAGAAACAAAGTTTTTCATTACACGAAGAATAATCTTATTGCACTGTGATGTTGTTGGCAAGATGACCCCGTTATAAGATTTATCTATGTCTTGAGATATCGGCGTTTCTATCCCATTGATACTCATTATTTTTCTTGAGAGTTCTGGACAAGGCATCGCTTTCTAACTCTTACCATGATCAGTTCTCTAGAAAAATCACGAGTATCAATTGGATAGGAATACCGATTCCTGAAGGCTTATTCTATTATTTGTCAGGATCTACCGTAATAGATAGAATCATACCAACCAGATAGTCTCTGTACTCTGGTTGGTTTGCGTTACAAAAATCACTAACATCATGCTTATATCATTGTATAAGTAAATCAGTCAGTCATTAATAACTATTTTATTTTTCTAGTTAATAGCACAGTTATATTATCCTGTTAACTAGGATTAAGGAAAATATAAGTTTTTAACAATAGTATAACAGTATTTTCTTTAATGATAGATTTTTAAATGTCTATTGGAAGAGCAGTTCGTAATTTAGATTGTTTTAGAATTGTTTAAGTAATAGGTATAAAATATTGCCAGATGCTATTAAATTATAAATATTGCTTGCTTTAATAAATTATTCGAATTTAGCAATGTTTATAGAATGTTAGCTTTTTTCTCATGCTATCAATCAGATGCTGCCAATCACCTGTTGACTACAATTTTAATTGTTTTTTATTTTCTTATCTTAAATAATAATTTCGTCTTTATCTTATCACTCACAAGAGTAACAGAAAGAGAAAGATACTACCAGTAGTATTAATTAGATTTGGACAAGTAAATAAAATTTAGGGACTTAATTATTCAATGTATAGCGTTGTGCAACAGTTGGTAATAATTCTAACATTGAGTTAAAAACAGTATTTAATGTTTTATAATTTACAGTTATTCCAAAAACATATATAACAAACTACTTTGTGATAAATGTCCATGCAATGTTTTTTTTTTTTTTTTTTTTTTTTGTACAAGAAGATGGCAACGCTACCATACAGTAAAACGTTTTTATACATTCACTACGTCTAAGTGAGAATCCAAATTTACTGTTTACCCTAAAGTAGATAATTAAAAACTAAATTATATATTTAAAAAGAAAAAAAATCATTGCCGCAGTTTACGTTATTTTATTTGGTATTAAAATGCGAACTTTTCCATTCATTAAAATTTGAAGACATTCGTGAATTTTATCACTTAGTTGTATAATACTAAGAGTTAAGTAATCACAAAAAGAGAAATGTCTCGTCAGATACGTTGTTATCATCGAGAAATACACATTCTACATACGAAGAAACGATACGTTTATCTCTGAAAACAAAAAAAATCAAAGAAGAATTATCAACCATCTTTTATCGTCTACAGATAATCGTTGAATCTTGACGATTGCACTTATCCTATCTTTCAGTGGGGATGAAAAAAGTAGATAAGTTGATACCACTTTGTTCATAAAACTTCCCTATCGCATTGGTAAGGACGTTAGCTGGATGACGTCATATCAGGCTCATTTGATTTAAAAAGGCGGATTCGGCGTAACTTAATTTACTTGGATTTTTGCAATGCTATTTTAGAAAAACGATTTTTTAAAATGTGGTGAATATGTGTATTTTAAAAACGAAATAATGCAATGGGTTAGATGATGACAGTTTATTTATTTATTTTTAATGTAAAAATAATTATTAAATAACTAGATTTTATGTAATTAGTATTATATACTCTGTATACTGTACTGTACAGTTGCTTTCAGAAAGACTCGTTTAGAAAACATTGATCCGCTTTCCCGTATTGCTCGTAATCAAGTAATGTAGTAATATCTATTGTTACATTCATTTCATACATTAATTTTCTTGAGTACTTACATTTTATTTCATTGTTTCAACATTACTTTTTTAGTAGTAAGACGAAACTTTTCTGGAAAGAACTATAAACTTTAAAGATATACTAAACTGTATATGATGGATTTTTATTGTTTTATATCTGTAATATCGATTTGTCTAACTATTAAGGACAGAGATTTTCTTTTAAAAGACTTTATTGAAAGCTATATATTATATGTCAACGATAAAATAAAATAAATTTATAAAAATATTTGCTTGTATTTTGCAAATATTAGGTTTGCTCCAACACAAAGTCCTAACTGGTTTAAAACTGGCATTCGCATTATTCAGTTCTTGGCTGTAAAATGACTTTGCGCATGCCTCGGTATAACATCCTAACTTTAAACTGTACGGGTCAGCAAATTTGAAAAGATGGCAACATTGCTGCCGTTCAATATATATTTTAAACATAAAATTCATAGATACTAACTTAGTTCGTTTACAATTCGATTCGGCTATACAGTAATACCCCGAACTTACGCGATAGGTGGGACCGAGCGGTAACCGTGTAAGTCGAATTCGCGTAAGTCGGGGTATAATTTCCCATATAAATACATACAAATACTTTTTAATTGGGGCCGGAGACTAAAGAAAACAATAATTTAGAAAAAAATGTTTAATAAAATCTTATATAATACATATGTATAACAAATTAGGCCTATATTATTTTACAATTTTTCACATTCACTTGATTATTACGCCATAATTTTAACATTGTTTCCATCTCAGCGATAATACNTTATTATTTTCGTAGGAAATAAATGACAAAATTTTTCATATTAGTTTTTAATAACTGTTTGCTGAGCGTATTAATTTATACTAATGTAATTAATTCTTTTTAAATTAGAAAACGATCTTTATAAATTTTTCATTAAACTCGAAGATTTAGTAGCTTTATGTGGCAATGATTGGATTTTTCCAGATATTTTATGGTCATTGTGTAAAATTCTGAGAGATACTTTAATAACACGGTGAAAAGATTTCCGTGAATAGTAAGGAATTTAGCCAGTTAAACCTTAGGTTATAATCAACCGTTATTTTAAATTTTGCATATTAGGAATTATTTGTCTTGGAATGAACTTTGGAATCTAGTTGGAATCTAAACTACCCTATTACGAAATGATTACCGAATGAACGTTACAGCGCCTGAATAATTTGTCGAAATATGCAAATCGGAGAACCGTTCAGTTTATTATTGTTTGTCTTTTGAAGGGAATGCATTTTAAAGATATAGATTTGCCACAAAGTCTTATTTATAGTATTGATTAAAACACTCTTTGAACTTAGTTTTTTATTCATTAATTTAGTGTTTTCGTTGTTATATTCGGAAGAAAATTCGTTTCGATACTTTGTAAATTTATGTATTGATTCTGTCAAATATTATTTCAAATAAATAGTTTTATAAATTTGCAGTTGTTAACAATTATTAATGACGACGTCCATCAAGAATCTTCATCTTAAAATCAAAATTATATTTAGTCTGTTAAAATTAATTATTTTTTAATATGACGATATTTTGAGCATAAGAATCTTGTGTGAAGTGCACCCTTTAAGTTTTATACGAATTTATAACAAAGAAAAATAGATAAAGAAACTAGAGTATTGGTAAATTCGTGATAAAATTAATTATTTTTTAATTATCAGATAAATATTTCGTAAATGGACATGCTAAATATACTATTAAATGGACTATACTCTCAAGTAGCAGCATGGCTTTTTGTCATTATGAATATATTTATATTTTAGTTTTCTAGGAGTAGGCCTATATTTTTTCATGTTGCATAAAGGTGGTTATTTCGTGATATCATTGATAATTTTATGAGAGGGTTCTTTAGGCAATATACTTGGCTGCAATTCGAAAAAATTTTAGACCTATAAATGCCTACTGTGGTTTGTTTGTATGTCAGTCTGCCAGTCTGTCCTTCATTAATCTCGAGAACAGAGTTCATTAGATGAAAGATGAGAACAGATGTGGAAAGCGTAGGGGCAGAAAATTTCGATTAACTGTAAAATAACTTTTGATGCAAACCGAAGTGATGTTATTTCAATTCAAAATTTTTCCCTGAATGGAATTAGATATACGACTCAATTGCTAACAGNCTTTGTTATTTTCACATCATTTGCGTGTGTTGAAAATCAATTATTTATTTTTATAATGACACGAAAATTAATTTTTATGTCATTATAAAACTACAATCAATAAATATCACTTGATATTGTTAATTACTGTTATTAAGATTATTTCACAGTAGACGTGCAAATGACAATTAATTTTTTAAATAATTTTTTTGTACATTTGGTATGTTCAGAATAATTAGTCACAGATGACGTATTATGAGATTCATTTAAACATTTCTTTTTATTGGAAGTGACCTTATAATCCTTTCCTATTTAGTTTCTTCTTCTGATAATGCTTACTATCTTCTATAGTTTTCCGAATTTTATTAAAGACTGTGCAATATGAATGGAAAATGAATTAGTTCCATGTCAGTTTTTTTCTGGTAAATTTCATTTTATGATATACTAAACCTTATTTCAAGCAGCTACTCACCGTTTCAACATAAATATATGCCATAAAGCCCATTTATTTAAATATATATCTTACAGAGGTCGAGTTTATGTCCAGATTCAGGAAAAATATTCTTAATAATTTTATAATTACTGTAATTAGAAAATAAATAATTTTATTAATTCTTTGCAAATTTTAAGAATTACGGAAAAGATACAGTAAAACCTGTTCAAAACGGATACCTGCCAAATCGGGAAAAAATATTCGGTACCTTGCGAGGCCGGTTTACACAGGTTTTACTTTAGTTAAGATGGAATACAAACTTTAACTGAAGCAATTTTAAAAATTCACCGTTAATATTACTGTTTGATTGATTTAGTCGATTAACGTCAAGCATCAGTATATTAAAACTACGGCCGGCCACAATTTCGCTTATAATATTTCTAACTTAGTATAGTTAAAATTAGTGTATTTAACTATTGATTAAAATAAATGTATTTAAATATTAATTACGCGCAATTGATCTGGAAAGGTTAATAACATTTCCAATCAATTTTAATTTTAAGGAAACCATTCGATTTTATTTTTACGAAAAAAGTTAAAGTGAGATACGTAACAAAATTCAATAGCAGACATTAAAAATTTGAAAATTTGGAATTTTTATGAATGTGATTTTAACAATATTTTAATTTGTACCTTTAGAATTTTTTTTATTACATCTTTTGTCATGTATCGTATATATAATACATTTATTTCTTTCTATTACTTCTGTTTTAAAATAAAGTACTACGAAAGACATATTCATTATGTATAGACGAATTCTCAGTTAGTTCGACCACATGCGGATGAATTACGACGACTTAAATTTCTGTCTGAACCAGATTCCATAATATATCTAGCATTCCAGATGACTAGCTGTCCGTGGTATTTATAATTTTAAATGAATCTAAGCCTACTGAAAAATTTAACTTGGGAGAGAACTTTTATTAATTCGAGATAATAATTTGAAACTATTTAAAAATATATCGAAATGTTTGTTCATCAAAAGTCAAAGGACAAAAATCAGTTTTTAACGGAATGTAGAAGTAAAACAATGTAATATTAAAGCTCAAAATACGGTATAATACTTGCACATTGAAGTATTTTAGTATAAAAATAATTTGTGTCAAATCGGTGAAGTTTTTCCCAATAAATTTTTATAAATTCTTTCTTATATTTTAAGAAATAATTTTTTTCTAAAAGTTTAAACATATGTCAAAGATAGTACCACATTTCTTCAAGTGATAGAAAGTATTCGGAGGATTGAATCATACCAAATACGAGAGTTTAGATAAATATATCTAAATTTGTATTTGGTCTGACATTTGGTCTTTATTAAACTTGCATAAACTCTTAGATAATCACTTCCAAATGACGGAGATTTCAGGAATCTTATTAACGATTTTAGGATCATTCAAGCGTTACAATACCGTTGATCTGGAATTTAAGTTTTATCAAATCAAATCCAACCTCACTTCATTTTCATAGATAATAATGCGAGAACATACGGAATACATGCAGTGAAAGAATATTTTTAAAATAAATACGTTTAATATTTCAATTCTCCTTATCTAAACTCAATAAAAAATTTGTGAGATACCAGATTAATTAAGAAACAACCTCTATATCACTCTTCGTGAGATAAAAACTAATTTGAATTACCTGAAGAGTGGGTACAGCTACCAATTAAATTGATCAATCAACTCATTCCCAACACGTATAGTGTATAGCTCGTGTTATCAATAATGAGTAATTATAAAACGTATTTTTTATATTGTTTTTGAAGTTATATATTTACCATTTAATGTATTGTTTCATATTAAATATCACTTAATTCACGCATTGTAATATTCCAAATTTTAGATTTATTCCTTAACTTCTAAGAAAATACTGTATAGATCCGACGATTACATTTTTTTAAATGATAATATAGTATTATAATTTTTATTTTATGTCATTAACTGTCATAATGTTTTTAAGTCTTTGAATATAGTAAATAAAAGCGATCGTGTTAAAACGTAGAAATTAAGTCTTCAGTATTAACCTAATAAGTGAAATAGAAACGAAAAACATAAACATATCTACAGAAATGTATCAGCTATTAGAAAGTGATCGAGGTGGAAAGATGGAAAATAGCTTCTTTTAGTGAAGAGTCAGTCATCTAATAATGTACTAATGTGCAATTAGTCAGACGTTTGTGAACATTACTGTTGATGTTTGTTATATTTCTTCATTAATGAAGCAGAAAAACTTATAGGATAAGATGAAAACAGATAGACATCATAAACGATACCAGTTATATAACAACAACTCTTCAAAAGTTTAGAAACTCTATCATTAAGAATATTATATTGACATTAAAAAGTGAAATGCTATTTATGCATACAGAAATCCAATTTGCTATTCATTTCCTTGACTAAACAAATAAATAAGTTACAAAATTCACCAAAAGTCTTAATTCAAAGCATTTTATTTTAGTATGCAGTTTCCAGCAAACTTTAATAAATTATTTCTATTTGTGAGAATTTACGTAATTCAAAGATAATTTTTAGTATATATCTTACACAGCATTATTAATATGATTTTGGAGGTTGCAGAACGTATTAAATTACTTTAAAAATGAAAAATAACTATATCATTTGATTTCAAAATATTGAATATTTTTTNATTCATTCGATGAATCACACTTGTTTCAGAAGTTTAGAAAGGGACAACTGTTTCATAAATTTAGAAACAAATTAACAAAAGATATTTATTGTTAAAATAATGTATCGAAAATGAATTGATCGATACTTTGTTGGATGTCCTTTGAACGAATAACTGCCTTCAATCGTTTTGGCACTACTATAAGTTCCCTGCATTCCTCAGATGAAACAGTTTCCTAAATCTCTCGAATTTTTTGTATAATTTCACACTTATCAGGTGGTTTTGCTGTTTCTAATTGTTTTTTCGTCTTTTCAACAATATTTTCAATTCAACTGGTGAGTTAGGTGGCCATTTAAGAACTTTAATTTCCAGTTAGAACACAAAGTGCACCTGGTTCTTGTGAAGTGATACATTTTCACGCCATGACTTTTGTTGGGAACTTTTCACAGTGTTTTATACGCCCTTTCTTCTAATAACACGTGGTCCTTGATCTCCAAAATATGACGAAACATAGATTTATCACTCCAAATCACATTTTTCTAATCTTAATCACTCCAAGCGAGTTGCTCCTTTCCTCACTGAACTCTAACTCTTCTTTGTTTATTGTTTAAATGAGGTTTAATCTTTGATACTCTGGAATGGAATCCTAAACCTTGTAATCTACGCCAGGTAGTTGCTCTTGATATATTTTTATTAAATTTTTGGTTCGATTTGCAGTGAGTTGAGCAGTTGACACGAATCTGTTTTTAATCCAGTTAATCCATCTGTTTTTAATGCATTAATATCACGTTTCGTTGTTATTTTTGGCCTATCTGATCGTTTTCTTGAGTTTGTGATCATTCCATTATCTTCCTGTATTCGTTTCAAACATCTTGAAACATTTTGTAACTTATTTATTTGTTTAATCAAGAAAATAAATAAACGTTAGATTTCTGTATGCATGAATAGTATTTCACTTGTTAAGCAACTCGTTGCTGGATTTTCTTTACATAAGACTTTGCGATAATAAAAATGTAGTTTTCTTAATAATCTTGTTAAATCGATGTACTTGAAAGCTACTTACTATATGTTTACTTGTTCGGAATATCTTAGAAAGCGATTAATTATATTTGTATTGTAAGATAATTGTAATGAATTTATAGCTTGAAATCAAAATATTATTATTTATGAATGGTATGTTTCACAAATTTCATTTATTTAATGCGATATTTAATTAAATCGAGGAAGATGGTTAATTCATTAACCGAGTTTTGGAATTGAGGGAATTAATAACGATTTAATTGAAAAATTCTTTATAGTAAATAATTGTTTTTACAATGCATTCGAAATTATTTCTTTTGTGATAGTTTCATTATTGTAGTTCCTTGTAATAATGAAAATATTACAAGAGAAATGTTTAAATTCCCTTGTGAAATTCGAAAAATTAAAATTTATTATTTTCAAAAAAGAACTAATGATTTTTTTGTAAATATATAAAATATTTTAACACACAGTATAAGAGACAACAACTAAATAGTTTTTTTAAATAGTTTAAATGCATGATATGAAAATAAATAAATTAAAAAAAACTGTTAGATAAACAATTTTTTAGTTTTTATTCGAAGAAAGTTGAAAGAATTTATTTAAAAAAGAATTACTGTATGAATTAATAAATCTCAAATACTTAGATTCAAGGAAAAAATAAAATATATTATTTAATATACTCAACTGATTAATATAGCGTTAAAAAATTTTTCGCATACAAATTACGTATTTAGGCAACGAATTTAATCGATTTTCTTAGACAATATTTAAACACTCGATTTTTTAATAATTTTAATGTTGTTATTTACGCGATCTTATTTTGAGAGATTTCTATGATATAAATTATATTATTTGCATGAAAATTAAACTTACGTACTATGTTCACAAGGATTATTTAAAAAGACAAAAAAGCTTGAAATCATATAAATGACATTTTATACTGATTACCTGCATGTTTTTGTTATATTATACTGGTAAATTTCAATAGAATTATTTTATTCAAATTCAAGTAATTTTAAAATAAATTTTCTTTTGTTTACGCTAAATTAAAACTAAAAACATTTTAAATAATTGCTTGCGTAAAATTATATTTAAAAAATTGTCACATTAACAAATTAATTGTGCGTTTGCGGAATACACCTCTCCGAATTTTAATATATCACGATTATACTATGTTCTAACGAAGCGACCTCCTAGCTGAGAAATTTCTCTTATTACCTTGAGAAACGACAGAACCAGAATAAGTAAACTTGAAAATGAAGGCAAAATTTGTGATCCAGCTCCCCGAAACAACAGTCATTAATTTTGTTATATATAACACAGGGCATTTTTGAATATGCTGCGAATATTATTATGTTCACATTGCTTACCATTACTATACACTTGAGATTTAATTTACGTAGGAATTTAGAAATCGATTTAAGTCCTTTGTCATTCCTAGCCCTTCGACGATTACCTAGTTTTCCTCGGTGCAAGTCCAGATGCGAAATCCAGTCTGATTTCTGATTTTTACATTATACTGTAGTTCAACAGGATAAGCTAACTGATTTCATATTTCATTGCGAGCTTGATAGGAGTTAAATGTGAGGTTTACGGGCAAACCGAGCCCGCAATGGAGTCAAAAATTTTCATGAACCGTATAGTTTGCAAATGATGGTAGGCTACTTCATTCGAAAATTCAATTCAAACATTCAAATGAAAATTATTTTATTTTGATTTAATTAATTTATGAAATTAAAATATCTATTACTTTTAGTTTATAAGTTTAATGTGCGGTTTAAAACCTTATTATTTAAGTATATCATTCGTTTACTTTAGAAATAATTAGGACAAAGAATTAATATTTTCGAGTTTCGTGCCTGATAACTTGTGAAAATATTCATCCCAAATTTACATATTTTAAAAATATTTTTCTTCTACTCGCCAGCATTAATTCTTTATTTAATTCAGAAGAGAATCGAAAGAGGATCTTGAATTTTAATTTAAATAAATTGAATTTCGAAAAGATGCTTTTCAACAATGATAATCCACCTAAACAGTTTTATTAAGGAGGTAAACTTGAGAAAAACAAAACAATGAAAGTAAGACGAGATTTATTTCATCGTCTACCTATGAAATTTAACGTAATAAACAATAAATTTTATAATATAATAAACAGCCCATCCAAAATTCGAAAAAATATCGAGTACTTACGTTCATATAATTAAATTTGGTGTTTCGTATTATTTGAAGTATAATACATAAGTATTCTATCTGTAAAAATACATATATTACGACGATCATATTATTTTTATAGCGGAAATTTTAGCGGAAAGTTATTGGAGATAGCCTTCATTTGCAATTTCAATTTAGGGAACAAAGTGACAAATCAGGCAAGCAAGAAGTTTGATTAACAATTTCGGATGCGATAAACTAACGAACGACAACGCTTTATAATTCTGGGTATTCTCTGGAATTCATAGCGTTGTCGCCTTATTCCTGGATATTGTGAGCGAACTCTTCGAATTCTTGCCGTATTAAATTATGCTTGAAAAGTTTCAAGTAACAATTTAAAAACGGTGATAGTACTAATCAATAAATAGAACTACTCTTTCATGAATAATTAAATTAAGCGACAATTGTGTACATGAACATTCGACTTTAATCCTTTGTATTTTTGAAGCGATTTTAGAATTTTTGTTGTAGTTTTTTAATTACTGTGTATATTTATTTATTTTTTAAAAATTTTGTGCATTTATTTCTTCAGCTAGTTTGTTATTCTGCAGTTATTCTTTTCTAAATTTTATCAATCAAAACGAACGGTGCTTTTGATTTACGGAGATCTCGAACTAAGTCGATAATGGTCTTGCAAATTGATATATAATTTCTTTTTACCGTTTGCTCGAGTGGTTTTGATGTTAGATTGGATTGGATTTGTTACGCGAGACGCAATGATCTATATAGCTAGCTGACTTCAGTTTTGCCCATTATGGACGATCCTAACTCGTAATTGATTCGGCTAGCATGGATGAAGGATGGGAACGATGCCCGCTTCCCAACTACTCATGAAAAATTATATACGTCTGGATCGGATTCGAATCTGATTCCATCACAGCGCTGGAATAATCTCTTATTACGTTGTTGTCCTTATAGTGGTTTTAGTTTGCATTAAAGCTTTAATTTATCTCGCGGAATGCAACAGTGTTAAACAAACAAAAAAACTTTATTTATCTACATAAGTTAATAAATAGAAATATAGTGTTAAAATATTGTGTGCGATTTCAATTGTTTCGAACTTATTAATTGCGATAATTTATTTTAATAATCTAGAATAAATAAATAAACTATTTACATGATTTCCACACGATTCGCTATAAAAATTCTCAGATTAGACATATGAATAATTTATATTAAAATAATATAAATTAATTTGAAAAACAAAATATTTGTGATTAATCTTTTAGAAAAATAGAAATAGTTTAATAAATATAGATTTTAATTCGAACATATATTTTGTTTAGTGAAAATAATTTATTACAGAAAAATCAATAATTTTTGAATTAAAAACTTCGATGAAAATTGCATTTTTAAATTTATAATGATTTTTTTCCTTTTTTTAATTTCGCAGAGAATAGCATCTCTGAAAATAGATAACAGACTTTTAAAAAATACTTAAAAATCGCTTTGTGTTTATTGAATTACAANTCTACTGTATATATATATATATATTTTTTTTTTAACCTACATTCAGTTTTTTCTACTTTATCATTGCTTTTTTCGTTGTTTGTTTATTCCTTAATGATTTATGTAAACAATAAGACGTTTTTTTTAAATATCTGTAATAGTCGCTGATAGTTTTTGCCAAAAACAAGAAATAGAAATAGAGTCAAGAGATTATATAAACCTCTTTTTGTGTTGCAATTTGAAAAAATTGTAGACCTATAAATTGCTACCGCCGTCCGTATGTCTGTCTGTTCTTTCTTAATCTCTAGAACTGAGTTAGATAGATGAAAGACAAGACCAGATATTGAAAGCTTGGGGACAGGAGGCTTCGATTAACTAAATATGAACTTCCGATACAAACCGGAAGTCACGTTATTTCAATTCAAAACATTTCCCCTGAAAGGAGTTAGATAGATGATTGGCATGATTCTATTGCTAAAGGAAAAGTTTGATGTACAGAGGCAAGCCACTACTAATTTGAGATGTAGAGAATATATTTTAAATTAAATAGATTAAATATATGATTAAAAATAGCAGTTTGGCATTGAGACGATGTCACAATAAATAATTGCTCGTAAATTTTAAATATAAATACTGTAATTATATTTTAAAGAAATTTATATTTTTCGAAGCTTATTCAATTTATTTAAAAAAACTTATACTTCTATCTTATTGATATTTTATTTTGTCTATTCATAATAAATAAATATATTAATAATATATAAATTCAGTTTGAATTTTTTCGTAATTTATATCCAGATCAGTTTTTTGCCACAAACAATTGATGATTATATATTAGGAAAACTTCACATAATTAATATTAACTAATGTTTATTATAATAATTTAAATGTTGTCATCGCTATTGACGTATTACACTATCGAGCATTTACACGAAAATAAAATTAATTGAAGATCGAGATTCAAAGTTCTGCTGTTATGAAAATGAGAAAAAATTATAGCGTTTTTGTTGTTTGTGATTTTAGGAATTATGTTTTATATATATATATATTGTCTCAGTTAACATAACCAAAGCTTTTAAAATCAGTTTAATTATTTATAGAATTAATTAAGAATATTTTATATACATGTATTTGTGGTTATTTAATATTTTTTATTTGTTTATACATTAAATGACATTTTACTATTAGATGTATTTTTAGATTTTATGATTCTACCTTTTACAACTACAGTGAGATTTTCTTTAATTTATCAATATTTATTGCGATATTAATCGTATATTACAATTTGATTATAAGGAAACTCATTAACAAATTGAAAGATTATTTAGTTTAAAAATTAGTTGCATATACAATTCTCAGAAATAGCTGTGTTCATGTGTGTAATGAAACGTGGAGAAAATAACAATAAATGACTCTTATAGGAAATTATACATTTATTACATAAAATAAGATAATTTGTTGGTTTCTGAAGTTTTTGTTATATATGGTAATACTTCCAATAGTAATAATGTAATAGTATCATGATAGTACAGTATTATATACTGTAGTACAGTATTATATACTGATAGTACAGTATTATGTCAGTCTTTGATTAAGTTCACGTTGGTCTCCAGCGAATACACTGTGGTTGAAAAGTAGAATTTATATTTTTATATAAATCATCACAAGTTATGAAGTTGCATCTATGTAAATCTGGGCAATGACTATATGATGTAAACAAAATATGGGAACAAGTTTGACTTTCCAAGTTTCCCTTTCAAATAGTTTGAATTCCAACTTTTGAACTGTGATACTGTACAGAACTTCATATTTTCAAATTTATTTCGAGGAAATGATTACTTACAATGTAATAGCTATTAAACTCTTTAGATTGTTTTTTTTTATAATTCCGAGCTGTAATTTTTCTGTATCTAAATTGTGTTTTTCCTCCCTTAAAATATGAATAACATTCATTTTTATGTCTGTATTCTTTTTATTTTGAAATTATATACGCTTTCTCGTTTTTTCTGTGTTAAAATATTGGCATATAATAGTAATAATAATTATATACGTACAGGTGCTTTGTAAAATAAAAATATGGAAATTATTTGCCAGTCTACGATATCTAAAAGTCGGAGAACTATTTATATATGGAGATCGACACTCCAATCATAATGTTCAAAAATAGCCTCTATCAGTTTTTAAATAAACATCCTGGAAAAAAAACATAACTGCGATATAATTTTCTGATAATGTCTTTTTGCGAGGTTTTGCAACATAAAATATTTCAGTAGTAGTTATATTACATCATGTCTGATAAATCCATCAATATTTGATCAGGAAACAAGAGGTATAAACTCATCTTCTAAGTTTGGATTCAAAATTAATGTAATAACAACTTCAGTATCTAAATAGCTTTAGGAGAATAATCCTCTTTTCTTTATTTTTTTGTCCCCCCAATAAAATGCATCATATTAAAATAATAACAACGGAAATAAATAAAATAAGTAAAATAGCACTTTAAGTAAAATTATAAATTTATTGAAAGAGGGTAGCATTCGTATCGTGCGTATGATTAGAAATTACATTCTATAACCTCAGATGAGAGCATGCTTTGTTGATTTGTTTTATAACACGCTAGATGTTGCGGCATTTAATGTTTTCTCCTTGTATACTATATATAAATCAAATTATAATAACTTGTAGGCACTGTTGTAAATACAGTAAACCCCCGTCAACTCGGACAAATTTAAAATCTATTGACAATATAAAAATTGTAATTATAACGAAGTTACAATTATCCAGAAGTCTTTGCGATACCGTTCATTAGACTCGAAGGTAAGTTGCTGGAGACTGTACATTACTGTCATGAAGTTTTTTGATCTCATTCCCAGTAGTAATAAATTTAGCATTTTAACTTGCTAAAGATCGGTAAAACTTCAGTATAGAACTGATCCGTAATAAATTACGGTACTGTATATTCACGTTATCAGAGAAAACACCCTGCTAAATCGGACTTTCTTAAATTCGGACAGCCCCTTTTGTTAGTCTGAGTTAGAGGGGGGTTTACTGTAATTTTAAAATGATTTATGAATATTAGAAAGAAGCATCTATTTTCAATACGCCTTTATTGTTTACGATAATGAAGAAAACACGTATTACATAATCTAAAAGAATAAAAGAAAACAGCGTTCCAATTATCTTTACATAAAAGAGAATAGAAAATGTTTAATAATTTGTTTATCGCGTAAAAGGCGCATTTATTTTTAAAATATTAGTTACGAAGAATAAAAACAATACTTTTGAAAATAAGCATTTTGTTTTACTGGATATATTATATTAGTTTCATAAAAACTAGAGATGCTTTTAACGAAAATTAATATAGAATTGTATTCAGTAGTTCTTTTAATTAAATGAAATGTAAAATGTATTCATGGATGTATTGATCTTGGGTATATTTGTAAAAAAAATTACATTACGTTGGATTACTAGAATAGGATTATATTATTATTTTTTGTAATTGAGTTAAGAATATACAAGTCATGCAACTCGAATTTAACCGTTGTATTTAGAAAATAAAGAAGTTAACTCGTTAAATAGCAAGCACAGAAAACACAGAAATTAGTTATTTAAATAATAATCTGCGTATCTGCAGTACTTATCTTTAAAGCAAGAGAGAGAGTGCTAGATTCGTACGTAGTGACAGTCTCATTATTTAGTCGGCTTAATTGAAGCGAAATATTCAGTTTCAGTTAAACTGAGATGCATGCAATTATGTAAACAATTAATGCTTTATTTGATTAGTAAGCAGTTATATCTGAGTTTCGTGTAGACTGTACTGTTCTCTATCTTATTTGCTATTTTTTTTTTTTTTTTTTTTTTTTTTTTTTTTTTTTTTTTGTTGTATTTATTTTTTCCGTCCGAGTTTATAAAATGGAATATTTTTATTGTTTATTCTTGTTTATAAATATCTACTTTCGACTATACTGTTTTTATCTTGTGAATATTATAAACAATTACATCCATCTCCGATCTTTTGATCACAGTCTGAATTTACTACATGTATAATTGAATTCTTATAATTCCTTTATAATCGAAGAAGAGTGAAAGATGATTTAAGAGCCTTTCGGTCCGACTCGTTGATCATTTTTTTAACTAAACAATGCAAAAATAAATAAAGCGAAAGATAGCGAAAGTGAAATAAATCGATCTTTTCCTGGTGGGATCATTTATAATCCAAATAAAAAACTGAATCGGCTATCGATGTAGAGAAAAACTAAATTTTTATTTAAATCATAATTACAACTGTGGGAAATTTAGAGAATTTTCGAGAATATTTACTATTATCGAGTTACTGTAGGTGGTTCTACTTGTTATAGATTTTGAAAAATATTAGTAAGTTAAATAAACGATTGAAATTCGAAACATTTGGCCGATCGATAATGCCTGTGTGTAATTTTGAACTTTGTAATTATAGTGTAAGCTCGTAATGTTATACGAATTGCATTTCTTTCGTTCGATGCAGTCGATTCTTCTTACCTTCATTATCAACACAAAACTCCTCTGTCGATCGCTTCTATTGTTCTAGCAATTTAATTAAAAAGTAAGCTGTTAGAATACATTTTGTCAATTTTGCTTCAAGCAAAAAAACCTAAAAAACAAAAGAATGCCATACTTAACCAAAGTATTGTTTTTCTTATTGCAGTAAATACTTCAGCCGAGTGAATGATGTCCTTCTAACTATGGACTGACTGTTCGATCGGAAAGTTAATCGATCAAACGGAAACAATCTTAACGCTGACCTGATTGTGTACCTATAAGCGCTATTTCATCCGAGTTACCTGTTAACTGATGCAGGAGAGCTGCCGAAAAAAGTACAAATTTGATAAAACTGAATCGCTTTTATTTTAAATGTACTTTATCGGTGGCTCAGAAAAACCAATTGAAATATTTATTGGGCACGATATTGCCAGCAATTTGTAATATTTGAAATTATTCCAGGATAAAGAATTGCAATTTAACATTATTATGTAAGACAAATTGTTTCGACAGAATTTTTTATTCTTAGATTTTAGTAAAACGTATTTCAGTTTGATTGGAGTGATTAACAATAGTAATAATTCTGATATACCTCTGTCTTGTCTGAAATAAATTATTATTTCGAGAAAATAGTTTTAAGATAATTGCCAAAGTTCATTTGCCCGAGGTTTTGACTTTTCTCAATTAAATACTAAGAGTATATGAAGAACAATTAATTCACATTTTCCGTTGTTAATGAACTGCATGGATCAGCTTCTCAATTCTTTTTTGAAAGAATTTGAAAAAAAAATGAAATATTCCAGTCCTTCCGGTAATTTGAAATGGAAAGGGATTATTATCATATTCCTCTTCAAAAAGCAATGTTTTGAATAAGGAAGAATTGGTATTTCAGCCGGCTTACACGCTTTTAATACATCTGCTACTGTTAGGATGTTGAATGCTTCGTTTTAATACATTGCCCGAAGGTTGTTTCATTTACTGCTTAGTTTATGATACCGATGAAATACAAAGAAATATTCTTTTCATCGATTGACCAATATCCTGTTTATGTCTGTCTGCATGATTATGCTTTATAGCTCGGTCAACATTAAAATTTGAATGGATGCAAGTGAGGATTTTTTACATTATGATTCCTTGTTCCAATATGCAAAGAAAAGCTAGAAAGGTTCTTATTTGTCTTCTTTTTTTACATTTTAAATTTATCTTTTTTTAAAGAAAGGACGCGTTCTGTTTGCATTTTTCTCTTAGTGAACAAAATTATTGATTCACATTATGTCCAAATTGCTAACTCTCCAAAAGTTTTCGTTTTTTCTTTAGGACAGATGAACGAGACGTTCTATTTTGCTAAAGAAACCTCGAATAAAATTTCTTTGATTCCGATTTTTTATTTCTTGAATAAATAATATTATAATGTAATTTTAGATTCAAAATAATATTAGCTTACATAATTTCTGCATACATTATAATAATTTAGCATTCGTAACATTTTATCTTTATACCATTTGTAATTTGTAATTATTTACATTATAATAATGGACTTATAAAATTTGATCGTTAAAGTTTGGGACTATTATTTATAAGTTTTAAAAAGTATTTTTTACAATATTATTAGTAGAGCATAGACTACTTTTAAATTATACACTTCATAATGTTGTTTATGGATTTGTTTCATTACAAATAACACTAACAAGTAAGTAGTTAATACTTTGCATTCTAGGAGACATCTCTTCCCAATTTGTATACCTATTAATAGATCTACTTATTATCATGATCTTGGGAACAGATTCTGTTTACGAGAGCTTTATTGCTTAAGTACTATTTGAACAGTAACTTGCTCTTCCTAATTACATACATTCAGAGTAATTTATTTAAAATTGTTATTAACTAATAATAAGAACAAGAAGAGTGAAAAATTTACTAATTAAATTTGATAAATTTTTTATATGAAGTCGTGAAAAAAAAATTGAAATTTACTTTTCATTATGTATTTTTAATGGAATCAACTGATTTGTTATAAATCAGTTGCTTCCATTACAGTATAAGAAAGTGTTTATTGTTATTGAGTAGTATTTTGAAATTTTTTAAATACTGTGTATCTGACGACATTGTTGCATGCAATCTTAGAGCGATCGATATTTATATTTATTTTATGTTTTCCAGTATTCTCGTTATAGTTTTTTTATATTCATATCGTAGAATTTCAAAGATGAGGAAGATATTATAAAATTTTACGATTAAAATAAATAAATAACGAGATTATTAAAAAATGATAAAATAATGTAAATTTATTGATTGTTTTCTGTCATTTGCGTTCATTAAGTGGGTAAATTGGATATGATTCATGTGAATTCTTAAATTTATTAATATTCTTTGAATGTTATTCGAATATTAACAAAGTATAAAAGCAGGTATATGTTACTGAGGTCAGGACTTCAGGCAATAAAAACAAAAATAAATATCATTTTTATATCTACGTTTAGAGGTTAACTCATTAAGTCATTTATTTGTTCCTAAATTTAATCCATAAATTTTGATGGAATAAGAGACCACAATTAACTCGAATTTTCTTTAAGGTGATAAATTTATTTTTCTCGGTTCATACAAATTATGAAAATTTCGTAAGATAAAAAGATTTTTTTTCTTTTATTAAAAATAATAATTAAACGTATTCTATTAATATCATTATATATCATAAATCGTGTATTTTTTTTAATTTGCAATTAAAAATCTTAATAATTAAAAATTCTATTTCTGTTTTTTTAAATGGCGTATAATATAGACAGCAAATAATATTGATTATGCAACAAATTGAAAGACATTAATAGAGGAGAAGGTGGTATTATGGAACACTGCGGGTATTATGGAACCACCCCATTTCGAACTGATAATAAAGGCGAACTGTAGCGGAATGTGGCTGAACTGAACTAGGCAAACATCCATAGCAAGGGGAAAACCCGTTTTACTTCAGTTAAACAGTTGTCCGTATTTAATCAGCAAATTTGTTTTTTTCAAAATTCGCAAGTTTTGAATGCTAAGTGAATTTAATTATTTTTAAAATATAAATCGTGTAGTTGTAGGTTCACTGGTGCATGTATTCCGTTCCAGAGACTTAGGGGTACATATTAATCTGTGTGATGTTCACGTTTTTTAAATTTTGGTCTTGACAGACATAAGTTAATTCGAGATGGCGATGCGTGAAATACGGACCCCATTGGTGCTTTTACAGTAATATGGAACTCAACTCCTCCGAACTTTCTATTTGCAAGCAGACATTCCTCCAGAGCAATTTGTGAAAAAGACACTAGGTAGAAAGCCAATTCTTCCTGAGAATATCGAAAAAGAGCTGCTGGAATATATATTGTTGATGGAGGTCATATTTTTCTATTATAAAAGCATTTTTGCGATAAAATACATTGGAGTAAATAATTTTGTAATTATTTAACATTTTTTGTCCTTTCCTATTTGTTTTTGGCTACATTAAAGCATTTTTTTGAAAATATACAGTAAGGTTCCATATTACCACCCGATTTTCTCTAAGCCTACTTTCGGACTTTTTGTACAAAAGCCTTCAAAAACCATACTTATAATTACACTAGCGAAAAATCCAATTAGGAACATTTAGTTTACTAGTTACCAGTACTTTTCGCACAAAAAATGTGGGTGTAGTTATGATACCTTGTTTACAATTCACTAAAATGTAATTGGGGTTCCATAATACCACCTTCTCCTCTATATTATCAATAAATTTGACAAATATTGAAAGCTAATTTTAAAATAGTGTTGGTTTTATTGCTTACAGTTGGCATTTGCTGATTTTTCATAATATTTTAAAATATTTTTATCATTATTTTTGTCATTATTTATTGTTGAATAAGCTTCACAGTCGAGACTGTTTATTTTCATTCTTTAGTTTCACTGTTTGTTTTTATCACGTAAGTAATAGATTCCATCCAGGAAATTCACATCTGCGTTTCCATTGCAGATGTGAATTTAGGCGGATGGATAATTTTAAAATATTGTTTTGAATAGCTAAAACCTTTATTGTTTTACAGAAGAATTAAAATTAACGTTTTGAATTTCTTCTGGAATTAGTATGTAATCAAAATAAGCAGATCTTTTGCTGCAGCATCCGGGTTCGATTCGATTCTGACCACACAATTTTTCATATGTAGTTTGGATCAAAGCGTCGTTCTTCATTAATGTAATGTGAAAAATTAACCACGATATTGCTTTCTATGAGTAATTTTTATGTTTTGGTTTTAGGCTTTACAAAAACCAAACAAATTTTTGTTACTTGCAACATAAACATAGTTTAATAATCAAATGATAACGCCAGATTCATTATCGGGCGGTAACCTGGCTAGTTAAATAATAGACAATTAAAAAAATATTGTAAAATTGTAATTTCTCAAGCCCTTGTGTATAATATAGCTTACGATTTATTATCGCGAATGAAAAGTAACATGCGCATTCATTTATATTTATAACAGAATTATTAATGTCTAATATAAAATAAATGTATGTACGCTTGTATTTACTGTTGGATTGATTAAATATATAAAAACTTAGTGGGATGTAGATCTATAACTAACGATGTTTTGTATGAACTTTGATAAATGATACCGATATTAAATACTATAATATATCTATCTATATATATATGTACATATATATATTATATGTGTATATATATATAGATTGCAAATATCGGTTTATTAAGAACTTATATTTTATTGATTGGCAATTATTTTTAATTTTGCAGTTTTAAGTTTTTATATTAAATATGAAAATTATTTATACTCTTCGAGATTGTTAAACTCTGTTAGTAGTTTACTGAATTTACATTTTATACATATATAAATAATTTATATTCTATATTTTTATTTCTGTTTCCGATGAAAATGAAACAAATATTTTTCAATCGCTGAGTGTGTAGAGGTATTGGAATCCTATTATGTGAATTTCAATACCTCTACTCTGTCATTTGGATGCGATTGACCCGAAATGAATTTAATCAAATTAAGTGTCGATTAAATGCATTTGATATTCTTATTTTTATTACACGAAAATACCGTACGACATGAAGGTACTTCTCCGCCGTGAGGAATTTGTTTTTGAATCCGATCTTGACTCAAAGCTAAATTGACGTTTTTAAAATAATAAATATTAAATAAATGTTGGTGATTTAGCGTTGAATGAAGGAATTTATGTTTTTCGGATATGTCGCATAAAATTTTTAACAGTTTATAAATGATGTCTTTTATCTGTAAAATATTAAAGAGGATGCGTGGAAATAAAATGTAATTAATTTAGTCAAAAATAATTTGCTAATAGATTATATTAAAAGATTAATTCGATAAAACTATTATAATATAGTGAGATATTTTAGTTTATTTTATCGGAGGAATCTATTGTTAATAATTTGTCACAATCTTTTAACATCAATGTAAACAAGTAATTAACTTTATTATTTAAGTCGGGAAGTATAAACGCAGTTCAAATGGATATATTAAAAATCTACTTTTTTCCTTCAATACATAAGTCACTTCTAATAAATATTGATATTTTCCTTTTCCTACTTTAGAAAGGGAAGCTTTTCACTCTACTACTGGCGGGCTTATTGTGGCTAGTAAAGTGCTTTCCGCCGAATGAAATCAATACATTAATTTATTTTTTTTTAAATCAAGTTACTATGAGACGGTTAAAGTTTACATTTGCATTTGACATCGAAATTCGTAAGTATTTTGAACAGCCACTAGAAAGCATTTCATTGTTTCTTAGAGAATTAAGAATTCTGAAAACAACCAAGAGAGAGTGCAACATTCAGATGTTTATTTTTTGTCTTTTTATTTCTTTGCTGTCAACACAGAAAAACGAATGTAGCGCATCATTTTCTATTTTTTACATTAAAGATTATTTCACAGCTGAAGCAGCGTTTCCAAGATCGTTTTCAAAAGTTGGACGCTGCCTCAAGAGATATCAAATTCTCAAAATCCTTTCAACTTTGAAGTGTGTAGAAGATTTATCGCTTAGATTTGAAGGTGGAAGCAATCGATATTTCTTTACATGAAAAGTACAGGGATTTATTTAAGAAACGAATTTAATTAACTTTTATAGTTGTCTCAATATAACTTTCGAAATTTCAACAATTCTCTTGTTGGTGGGTTGCTTTTAGAATTTCGATTATTTGTTTGAGAACATTCTTTAAAATGAAATACATTATATCCAAATATCATATGTAAACACTTAAAATCGGTCTTGGTTATGAATATAATTAAATGTTTTTGTCTGGCAAGAATTTCCAATCATATTACTAATAAATTTAGAATCAGTTTGCCTCTAGGCGATATTCCGGTGTTTCAATTTGGATAAGTATCAAATAAACGAAAATCATCTTGTCATCTTGATAAATACAAATAGTACCTGTGAATTACAAACAAGTATTGATAGTGACTCATCATAGGCGGCCGTCAGAAAGAAGAAGAAAATTATTCGGCTATTCCTTTTTGTTTCTTTGTAGCGACGGGTGGCCGCCCGTAGGCAGTTGTCTGCGACTCCTAGTGGTAACTGGCACTGATTAGGGTATGGTGAAAATGTTGTTCCTTTGAAACAAATAATTAAACTCGCATGTATTATTTTTGAAAATACGACATATGTTAATATTACGCTATTTTTAAAATCCACCCTTTCACCCTTATTTACGAAATGTAATATGGTCTTTCGAAGAAAAACTTTTGAAGATGGCACACACTATCTGAACAAATTTATATTTATTCATAACAAAAATATTTTTTATGCTCAATATATTTGCACATGAGGAATATTTTATTATTGTGATGGAAATGACCTACCTATCATGTTACACATTAATTATAAATTATTGTAAAATTATATATATAATATTTATTTATTTATTCATAATTTATTTGTATCAGCTACTTAAATGCAGAAGTTGTAATTAAATTTTCGTTTTCAAATTCTCTAACTTTAACTGTAAATAATATACTGTAGTTAATTTTTATAGAATACTAAATATATATACTAAAATATACTGTAAATGAAAAAGGTAGTAGCAGATTTCTGTTTGTTGATGCAGACATTTTTTCATGCCAAATTATCTGAAGCGTTTATTTATTATTAATATAATTTAATTATTCGTAGAAAATAAAAGACGTTCAAAAATTAACAGAAAATTCTGATAATTTCTGGATGTACAGTACATTTTATTAAAAATATTTTTAAAAAATCATATTTTAATTTGATCAACTTTTTTATTTTTTGGAAAAATTTATTCCTTTATAACTTTAATTTTCAAAACTTTACATTTTATTATATTGCGATTATTTTTATCTTTTGCGTGTTTTTAGGAAACCATCGCAACCAACCACGAAGTTGGTTTTTAAAAATCGATCCCAACTTCGGTTGCATAAATTTTAATATAAAATGTCTCTTGTCATTAGTCAAATGTTTATTAAGCAGTTCAGTAAACGATATAAGAATATCCTTGCAATGGTGTTCGAATATATTCTACTATGCTAATCGTATGTCCATACTTTCTGTTAATATTTGGGATGTTTTTAGAATCGTATTAGCTGTACGCCTACCTAATTATCTTGAAAAAATGCCAGAAATTTCGAATTCGTTAGTGATGCACTTAACTGCCCGTTAATTTCTGATTAATACAATACAAAATATACTGGAAATTTAATCGATAATTAAATTCAATTGATGTTAATTCACTCTTTTAGAAAATTTTTAATTATTCCGTGATATTTTATAAATGATGAAAGTTGTTTTCTATATTGTATTAAGACTATTTATGGACTATTGGCTAAAATACCTCCTTTAATTGTATTATTTCTAACGGATAACCATAATGTATTAATTATCGTTATAAATATTATTCTTCAAAGCATGTAAGGAAAATAATCTTTATTAATATATTATTTTAAGAAACTAATGTTTCGCTTGAGATAAGAGAATCAACATGGAATTACTAATGATGAAACTCATAGTTTAATAATAATTAGCTAATTTATGTTTATATATATGTATTACAATATAGAGGACAGAGTATTTGGAAATTGTTGGAAATGTAATTAAACCACTACGTTAAGAAATTGAAATGAAATTGTAAAATTAATATGAAGTTATATGTCATCCAAATAATACAGTTAGCTGTAAATTAGAATAATTAAATTAGATATATTTGTTCAAGAACTTTATTTCGTTTAAAAATGAAATAAAAATTTTGTTTAAAGCGAAGATGAAAAGAATAATAATTTTTTCGCCGAAAGATTTGTTCATTCTTTAGTAAATTGTTAGGGGCACAATTCTAATTGTTATCTTTAATCAATAGACTAATTTTTAAGTAGAATTTTCGAATTTTAATTAATTTATTAATGAGTTATTCTATCTATTTAATGTGTCATTAAATGTGTGAACATATTGTAAGGATTCTTATCTAAAAAGTTTTAAGGCCAGAGATTTAATGCTTTTATGAAAATGATATCAGTGCTTCGTGATTATTATCGAAATTCGATTAAATGTTTCTGTCAAATAACAATGTATAAAAATTCATCCTTCAAAAGATATAAAGAATTCTCAGCCTCAAGAAAATTTTTACCAGCGAGAATAGATATAACTGAATTTATTTAGAAGTCTATTGTAATTTTTTTAAGATCTTAGTTTTCTTCTATTACATTTGCTTGTAGCATTGCGAGGAACATTATTCCGTAAAACTTACCTGCTCCTATATAAATGTGTATCTGCAGTCAAGTTTCTCTTATCCATCTTCTTTCCCCATCTTCACTGTAACCATGGCGACGCGATGGCTTTGCCAAGTTCATTCTATCCAAAGGCAATAACTTAGAAGACTCGTATTTAATACCGTGTTTATTTTTTTTATTAGGTATTTGTTCACAGATTTGATTGCATTCTTCATCTGTGATTGCAAACAATGTTAATGACATTCGCGGTTACTTTATGAATTAACTGCGTTCGGTTTGTTTTTCGCCGTTTTATTAATGGGAATTTGATCCTTCATTCGCATTTATCCGTAGAGTAAATGGGAATATATTAGTTTACAATCGGTTTGACTTTTTGGTTTAGGTAATTCTTTTCTGAAGCTGCGTTGACAATGATAGAGTGCGAGTTGTCCACTTCTAGTCGAGTATCCGAGTTGCAGGGGGCTCTGGGTATTGATTTCATCATTAAAACCGGGCGCGTTCCACCCACCATTTGAGGGGGTGGCCAATCCTATCCGGGATGGCGAACTAGCGCCGTGACGTTCAAAGCACGCGCCGAACACACGTGCGGCGGTCTGTTCTAACGTCAGTTGAGCCTGTGTCGACCAAGCGTGGAAGTGTACTGCAGCTGCTCCTCCTCGTCATGAGGTTTCTAGCCCGGATTCGTTTAAGGATACTAACAAAAGTATTTCCTTCTTCGGCTTATCCTTCGGCTGTAAGTTCATTTCATTGTTTATCGAAATCGTTGTACATTTATCGAATCGTTTACGCTCTTATAAATAGAACGGTCAAACTGCAAAGCATGATAATTTATAAGATCAGTAAACATTAAGTTACCATTACAAGAAAATCATTTGGTTTACTTTATTTGTTATTGAACGTACAGCTTGTTCAAATATTTATTGTTTTTTTTTAAATTTTAATTGAAATACGAAATACAATCTTTTCGTGCCTATACGATTAAAAGTTTTTTTTATCATATTTGACGTATATAAGCTTTATTGTACCGTATCGAAGAAGATTTTTGCTAAGAAATCTAAAATATGAGACGACCAATATAGCTCACAATATTTCGTCAAAAAACTAATCAGATAATTGCTACGGAATCCAGATTGACTTCTGGAAGAATTTATTTACTTTTTTATTTATAATTATAAAAGTGCAGTAGTTGATAGCAAAGACTTTTACGCGACGCCATTTACAGGGATGCCTTTCGTTCTTTTACTGGAACTCCGAGAAGATACCGACATCCATTGTAAAAAGTTTGAAAATGGATTTACTGCTTTGTAAAAAAAAGCACCGGTTTTGCCATAAAGAATTTGAATTTTCTAAAGGTGAATAATAATACCATTACCGGTTTTGTGGTGAAAAAGAATTCGATTCGAGTCCGTTCTTGAGATCGATGATCTCGAGTTGCCTGACATCTTAAGGCTTTATTGAATAAATGCTATGTCTCACTTTTCAGCTGTTTTTTCCATTTTATGTATTATTTTTTCCTGGAGTACGCGTTTTTGTCGTTTGTTGTTTTTTGTAAAGATACAATCAACGCTAAATGTAAAAATTTACGATATCGAAAATTTTGAAAGTTGGGTATAATGTGACAGCGTTATATACATTGTTATAGTACACTGCAGCTCTCAACATTCAAAAATCTTTTGAGGTTTTTTTTTCTTATAAATTTCAATTTCTTCAGTCCAGAAAAGAAGCAAGAAAATGTAAGAACGACAAAAAATATAGAGCGATATCGACTGGTTTCTCTGCGATTATTATAATTTCGTTTATATTATTGAAGTTCTTGTTCCGTTTTTTTAGTTTTGATGTATCGATTTCACTCGATATCAATATGTGGTTTGATTTACGCGTAATCTATATTCTGGTCTTGACTATAATTTTCATTCACTTCGTATCAAAATGTATTTTTTCAGTAATTTAGTATTATATTTTGTTTTCTACATGAAAAATAGTTTTTTTTGCATTTCTTTTATTTATGTTTCTGTATATCATAAACACGTTCAGCAACTCGTTTTAATTTAATCTTACTCTGGAGAATAATTTTCTTTTATAAACAGTAATAGAGAAGAATACTGTTGATTGCTTGGAAATTAGTCCATAACGTTACGAAAACTAAACGAAGAATTCCTTACTATGCTTCAATTAAAGCAGTGTTTCTCAACCTCTAACGAATCGTCGTCCCCTTCAACGTAGTATCGCCCCCTTACTACAAATTCCGATGCCGAGGGCCAAGCTAACGCCAAATTCGTACTGCATTGAATAGACTAGTGACTAGGATAATGTTATTTGTTTAATTATTGTACGATATAACGAATAGAATATCTAATTATTCTTAATATAATGTTTTACTATATCGCCTCCCCCAAAATATAAATTGTTACTAATCGCCCATCAACATGGAAAACGCCCACATAGAGGCGATATCGCCTCCGTTGAGAAACACTGAGTTAAAGGAAATGCAAATTTTAAAAAAGAAATATATATATATATATATATATATTATTTTGGTGGTTCCTTTCGATCGATTTTAAACGTAAAACCAAACTGCTGCGTCTAGGAGATGCACTCTTCTGTTTTTGTTTTGCGTGTAAATGTGTCGTTAGGTAACTGTCGAGTGTGTATTGTATGGCTAAAGAAATGGATGATTCAGCTGGGAAAATTGCATTTTTGATACGCGGTTGTTTGATTTGTCACTATATCAATTCATTTTCTGTTTTTCTTTTTCTCTTTCAGAGCAATGACAGCTGGCAAGCTCAAGATAGCGACCAGGTAAATACTTTTTGTTTTCATATTTTTAAGAAAAATCAGAATTTCATAATGTATTTAAAATTAAAATAGCCAATAGAAATATCTATAACATCGTAAAAATATAATTGTTTTAATAACGAAATATTTTAATTAATTCTTTATAAATATAAGTAGTTAACAATGGAAGTGGAAATGAATGTATTTTTATTATAAATTATTTATTTATCTTATTGATTGTTTAACTATAGCGAAATGCCTATTTATATATATAAAACTCAGATTTATATTTTGTATTTTTATTGAATATATCGAAGTTGAAATTTATGAATTTTGTTTGGTTACTAAATTTAGATATAAGGTCATTGTTACACACGTATCCAAAACTTACGGGCGATATTTGTACATGAATAGAGAGAACTGCAGACAAATATGACAAGAATTGTATTAACCGACGTCTAACACACAACAACTTGTAAGATTTTATAAATCAAAGCAATAAAAGTAAGTCTTTGGTGAAGAAAGATACATAAAGCAGTCGAACATAATTGGAGAACGGATGGAAAGTGCTTACCAATGATTGACCCAGACAGAGACAAGTCAGTACGGAATATATCCACTTCGAACTGCGATGCAGCATTCATGGCGTTGTTGCTGGTTGGTCACCGACTGGCTCGATGGCTTTTTCTAGTTATCACCGCTAGCAATTGTGTTCGTTCTTAAGTTTTGGACACATGTGTAATATTCTATCTTATTAAAGCAATGTGTGTATTTCGCAAAATCGCTATGGCAATTATATGCTCAATGCAAGTCAACAATTGACAACATCTTATATTTCGGTTTTCTTGATATTATTAATAACTTTTATATTTCTCCTCTCTTATATCTGAACTTTTTCATTCTTTGATTTTATTGACTCGAATTTTATTGTTATTTTTATTTATTTATTTATTTTTCTCTCTCTCTTTTCTAAATAGCGTGTTTTTAATCTGAATGCTTTTTATCTGACAAATTTTGCTTCAGATGAGGGTTTCTTAAACTGGTCGCAACTTCAAAGAGGGTTGCCTAACTGAATGTGCGGAGTCGCAAAAATTTGACAACACAAATTTTACACTAACTTGTAAGTAATGTATTTATGCAAAGTAGCGCTTTCGACATTGACCATTGTAAAATCAAAATGTCGGTAAACGCTGATGATGCCCTGCGTCCTGCAGTGTCAAATATTAAGCCAAGATTTCATTCTTTATGTAAAAAATAACAAGTGCATCCATCTCATTTGTATGCAAATTTGCTTTTGTCTTTAATAAATGGTAAAATAATACGTATATCAAAGAATTGTTTTAGAATAAATTATTTTGTGATTTTATTTGTATTTTTATTTTATATATCTATATACAGGGGTCGCGTAAAACTTTATTAGGTAAAAGGGAGGTCGCGAGTGAAAAAGTTTAAGAAGCCCTGCGTTAGATAAATAATTTTCGATAATTTTAACACATTTGCAAATGAAAACCAAAGCTGTTCTCCGGGTCGAGATATCTACAAATAAACATTGTTTATCTCCGAGTTACTTAATCGGAAATCTTGTGAATTTGTAGTGAGTGACAGGAGTCGCGGATTTGGAAAACAGCTGCTACCGTTCTCTCGCTCTAATGCTTGTTATCATAATTCATATTTTCTGCTGCATCGGCGTTTTTAGAGTTTTAAGTCGGTTCCTTAACACTGCCGTTTTTGCTTTATATATGTAATATACAGACATCATAAGTTTAAAATTTCTTTTCGTTTAACATGCTTGGTTCATCTTGGGAGCAATAGGTATTATTCGTCTTCGCTGCTTTTTTTCACATCATATCTGTCGAATTTGCGACTTTAATTAGTTACAAGTATTTTCTTGGGACTGTATCAATTTTTTGTTCCTCTCCTGGTAAAAATTCATAACATTATGCGAACAATATGATTTGATATTTTATAAGAAAGCACAAAAGTTGTAATAAATTGGTTATATATAATGCACACACGTTTATATAATAACCCGAAAATTAAGTTAATTGCGTGAATATTTAGAGGAAAATTCAATGATTTTACACATTTATTTATTGAAAAGAAATTTATGCCGCCTAAGAATAACACGTATTGAAAGTGGTTTCGCGAAATAATCGTATTGGTTTTCACATTTTTCTATGGTATAACATCATTTATATATATTTACAAAAATATTTTACGTTCTGACAGAATAGACTGTAATTTTTTTTCTTTCTGTTTGTCGTTCATCCATTACTATGGAACTTTAAACTTTAAATAATAAAATTTCATTATAAAGGAACTAACGAAAATTAAATTTTGGTATAAATTAGAATATATTATTACGAATTTATTTTCATTCTTTTTAAATTTTAAATTATTCTATTAGCTCGAAAAATTTTGTAAGTATTGAAAGTTTACAAATAAATTTGATACTGTATAATATTTTCAGATATGGAAGTGGAAATAAGCAGAATGCCGTGTTAAATTGTATAAATATATCATACGTTTGCATTAGCAGAGGTATTTTTACAAATGTACATTAGTGATGATGCAGTTGTTTTTTCTGAATAAAATGAAATCAAAATTTATTCATAAAGACTAACTAATCACTTTTCAAATCAATCAAAACGCTGCAAACACCATTTAAAAACTCTATTATATTCCAAATGCCCAAGAATGTAATAGTATATTTTCATAATAATGGTTAGAAATTTTTTTTACTTCTTATTATAATCAGAAATAATAAATACAGTAGAACGTCGTTTATCCGAATCAATTGGGGACTGAGGTGGTTCGGATTACTTATTTTTCGGATAACCGATTACGCACGAAAAAATATATTAACCTATCCCATGTTGAAATTTTTCTCCGTTGCGTGTCGCTTCGCTTTGAATTTTGTCGATGTTAAGCTGAATGTAAACTTTTTAAAATAATAATCGTGGCTATTGTATCGTTAAAAATTATTTCTTTATTTTTTACAAACAAAATAAATATATTGAAAAATATAAAAACAAAAAAAATTATACTTTAGAAGTTAATCCAGTATCAAAAATGTTTGATTCAGCGCGACACACAGTCCTCAGAAAAACACTACACAAAAGTGCCAGTGTTTCCACTAAAACACACACACCAACAAAAAAAAATATTGGAGTAGCCCAAGATGTAGCCAAAGATTGCAGCGCCACAGCACTAGCGAAAATTAAAATTTGCCGACTGGAATTCTTTCGGATAACTGACTTTCAGATAAACGACCCTCTACTGTAGTTCAAGAAGATTGTAATAGATAGGCCTAAATATTAATTTTTACTTCCCATGTTGTTACACATAACAGAGGGAAAGTATGGCGATCGGTCAAAAAATGACCTCCGTGAATTTTACATTTTTGGACTTTGGGACCTTGAAGCATCAAGAAACTCAAAAAAATTGGGATTTTTTTTTCCTGTGTGGTTGAATGTTAGTGTATGTGGGAGACGAGATTTTGTTCATTTTGAAGCTTAATAACTCATGTGCTTTTTGTCGAAAATTATTGAAATTTTGCAGGGAGGTTTGTGTATTATGGGGATTGATGCGATTAAATTTTGGTTGTTAAAGGTCTAGGGGTGGGGAAAATAGAGGTGGGTTGTACTGTACTGTACAGTACTTCGTATCTCGAGTAGAGTTGGACTTAATGAAGATTTTATTCGTTGTCATCATTTACAATTTTTTTATAAAACTCATATCTATTCTCAAAATTAAGCTTTTTGCCATTTTATAATAATTAAGAATATAAAAATATTTTTAAAATAAAATCTTGTAACAGATGGCGCCACACGCAGTTTTATATGTTTTTGCCTGGAAAGTTAGGCAACTCGTTGCTAGATTTTTACATTAGTATCTCGTAGATTGTTGCATTTGTATAGTCATTAATATTACAGCACGTGGAAGTTTTATTTTAAAAAGAGAGAGAATTTTTCTTTGTTAGTTAATAATGTTTTATCCATTTGTTTCTTTACATGCTTCATTATTTTTGTTTGTATAGTTTTGCTTCTATTTTTCATATAAATTCGTTTAAAGTATTTTTAGCCATTTCGTAACGTTGTGTCATCTGCATTTCATAAATAATAAAACTAGAATCGTTTACAGATCTTACAGAATATTTTAATATCAAACGTGCTTTTTCTTTTAATCAGTAGATAATTGTGCTGGTTTGACTCCTTTTAATAATAAAAGTTTTACTGTTAACTTTGCAAAATAGTAAAATATTTATATTTTTATTTTATATATCTATATACAGGGGTCGCGTAAAACTTTATTAGGTAAAAGGGAGGTCGCGAGTGAAAAAGTTTAAGAAGCCCTGCGTTAGATAAATAATTTTCGATAATTTTAACACATTTGCAAATGAAAACCAAAGCTGTTCTCCGGGTCGAGATATCTACAAATAAACATTGTTTATCTCCGAGTTACTTAATCGGAAATCTTGTGAATTTGTAGTGAGTGACAGGAGTCGCGGATTTGGAAAACAGCTGCTACCGTTCTCTCGCTCTAATGCTTGTTATCATAATTCATATTTTCTGCTGCATCGGCGTTTTTAGAGTTTTAAGTCGGTTCCTTAACACTGCCGTTTTTGCTTTATATATGTAATATACAGACATCATAAGTTTAAAATTTCTTTTCGTTTAACATGCTTGGTTCATCTTGGGAGCAATAGGTATTATTCGTCTTCGCTGCTTTTTTTCACATCATATCTGTCGAATTTGCGACTTTAATTAGTTACAAGTATTTTCTTGGGACTGTATCAATTTTTTGTTCCTCTCCTGGTAAAAATTCATAACATTATGCGAACAATATGATTTGATATTTTATAAGAAAGCACAAAAGTTGTAATAAATTGGTTATATATAATGCACACACGTTTATATAATAACCCGAAAATTAAGTTAATTGCGTGAATATTTAGAGGAAAATTCAATGATTTTACACATTTATTTATTGAAAAGAAATTTATGCCGCCTAAGAATAACACGTATTGAAAGTGGTTTCGCGAAATAATCGTATTGGTTTTCACATTTTTCTATGGTATAACATCATTTATATATATTTACAAAAATATTTTACGTTCTGACAGAATAGACTGTAATTTTTTTTCTTTCTGTTTGTCGTTCATCCATTACTATGGAACTTTAAACTTTAAATAATAAAATTTCATTATAAAGGAACTAACGAAAATTAAATTTTGGTATAAATTAGAATATATTATTACGAATTTATTTTCATTCTTTTTAAATTTTAAATTATTCTATTAGCTCGAAAAATTTTGTAAGTATTGAAAGTTTACAAATAAATTTGATACTGTATAATATTTTCAGATATGGAAGTGGAAATAAGCAGAATGCCGTGTTAAATTGTATAAATATATCATACGTTTGCATTAGCAGAGGTATTTTTACAAATGTACATTAGTGATGATGCAGTTGTTTTTTCTGAATAAAATGAAATCAAAATTTATTCATAAAGACTAACTAATCACTTTTCAAATCAATCAAAACGCTGCAAACACCATTTAAAAACTCTATTATATTCCAAATGCCCAAGAATGTAATAGTATATTTTCATAATAATGGTTAGAAATTTTTTTTACTTCTTATTATAATCAGAAATAATAAATACAGTAGAACGTCGTTTATCCGAATCAATTGGGGACTGAGGTGGTTCGGATTACTTATTTTTCGGATAACCGATTACGCACGAAAAAATATATTAACCTATCCCATGTTGAAATTTTTCTCCGTTGCGTGTCGCTTCGCTTTGAATTTTCGTCGATGTTAAGCCTAACGAAGACTATTGTATCGTTAAAAATTATTTTTTTATTTNTTTAATAAAATATAATCGTGTATTTTAAGCTCTCTATTTAAATACTCTTTTTATATTTTATTTTTCAACAATTTAAGATAAAAAATAAGGAATAAAAATATAGGAATGTAGGAATAAAAAATGATTCCGGAATTTGATGGAGTAGAAGTAAACACGATTTAACAAATTTTCTTTGTCCGTGATCAATTTATGTACTAAAATAACTAAATAAGCTAAGTAAATGAAAACGATTTTGATATGCTTCATATTTATATGATGAAACATGAGGCCTATTGATTTTCACGACGGTAATTTCTAAAACCGAAAGTTTATGTATTTACTTGAAGTTCGTAGCGCCTGGCATTCCGTCTAAGTCACATTTCATTTTATTTAAATTTTTATAAATTAATGTTTTTAAAAAATGTTTTCGACATTTGAAAATATTTTATTTATTTTCTTTCACTTGCGTCACGTTATGTTATCTTATATCATTGTGGAGAAAAATTGTGTAGTTTACACAAATTTATTATTATTATTATTATTATTATTTCCATATTACTATCAGTTTTAGAGCATTGTGCTTATATTTTGTTACTTTTGCTTCATCGTACTCCGTTTATTAATAATGAAATGGTTTTAAATGAGTCATTATTATTAATTATAGTTAATTCGTTATCAATTTTTTCGCATATTAAGTGCTTGAAATTGCGTTTTGTGCAGAAATGACTTCTGATATATGTAAATGAAGTCTTCTTGTTTGTTTTTATTTTAATCGGGAAAAAATTTACAAGCTGTACGTTTTAGTCAACCTTAGTTATTTGACTAAAGTAATTATCGTGATAAAATCTTAATTAATAATATGATGTGAACTTTAATATTGCAAACGCTGAATTTTTTTTGTTTTTTACTGTTTCTACTCTTTTCTATTCTCCTGAGAAATTGTTAGCATCAGATAAAAATATTTTGAATATGAAAATAAATAAGTTTTATGACGTTATAATATCTTTATAATTATTACAGTATAATGGTTTGGTTTAATTATAAATTTTTTGTTATGCATTTTAAATGTCTGAACAATTATGTATACATATAAACAATTAAATTTATAGTAATAGATTATTACAGTAAGATATGACAATCATACAAAATTAAAGATTTACTTTACATAAATTTTTGTGATAAACGCAAACAGGAAGTATAAATTTAATAATGTATAATCTATCCAAATGCCACTAAATTATGATAATTGTGACTTTTCTCGAAAAGAGAAACCGAACAGAAATGATATTTTATCACGCACCGTTGTAATCGTAACTCTCGGTTTATTTTATTGGTTTAATTATGAAGAGAAAGTTGTTTATTGGATCGAGTGAAAATGGACGGAAAAATATTCTTTTCACTGAAAATAATTCTTCATTCAAATTGCTGCCATCCTATTTCAGGTAGAAATAGCTGTAGCTTGCAGCCGGCGCAATTAGCGCTTCGCACTGGCAAAATGTAATTATTCGTCCAATGTGTTTCGAATTTCAATTTGGGCAAAGCGACAGTAATTACCACAAAGCGTCGTCTGAGTTTCAGCTCGGCGCTGCGTGAAATAAGACCACGAATCATAAAATCAAACTGAGGTTATAAAAACTTGGATCTCTCGACTTTTATGACGGAATTCGCCGGACGATGTCGTGATACAAATCGACCGCAATCTCTTTCTTTGATGGACGTAGGACTTACTGTTGAGGACACTTGTAACTCTCCGCTCTCGAGAAGAAAATTCTTGTTTCTCTCTTTACCGTTAATACCTCCATTATTGGCGACTTGTAAGACTACAATTACGATTAGCACGTCTCCGGTGTGAAGAAATCTCATCCGTCCATCTGTCCAAGAAAAAGCACCACTGTAGTTTGATTAAACTTCCAAGAGTTGTTTTGTTTCCATAGTAACGAAATACGTATTGCTTACCGGTATTGAACCTTTATTATTAAAATATCTGGCGAATGTGTTGCCTATCGTTCTGAAACTATTCTTCCTGAAGCATTGACTACTATTTAATTTACGCGGCATTTACTTCGTGAATTACGGGAATTATCTATATCGTTTGTTCATTGTATGTTAGTGAATTTATAGAGATTATTTTTAAAACTTGTGTCAAATTTTGACTAATCGCCATTCTTCTCTTTAATCGTTAAGGAATCGATTTTATATCCGAGTCGCGACAGATGGGTGTAAAATTAAATTCCTTTCCGACACACACCAGTTACATTTTATTATGTTTTAGCAAAGTTAAATTTGTTATCTAACACAAACGAAAATACATAGGCCTAAAGATAATCCTTAAAAATAGCGATACGTGAAAGTTCTTATCTGGCAGCGACTTTAATATCGAACAGTGGAGAAAAATGCCATCTGCTGCTAGTCTGTATTGATTTGTTAGCTGGATTCTGTCGATATTCGATTCATCGTCTGTTCTGTTAAGCTTTTACTGAACGGCATCGGCTGTCGTACCAAAGCTTAAAATTTTTGAATTCTCAGTTTATTAAAAAAAAAGAAAAAACTCGCGATGAAATAAACGAGCTGGATCCAACTTGGTTCGTTGCCCAGTCGTTCAAAGGAAAGCAGACGGTCAATTGTGTCGAGTTCGGCACCTTATGTTAATTATTCTCTTTTAATGCCTTCCTCCATTCTTTTCCGTGAAAACTGAATTTTTTCCATATCTTATAAAATAATAATAAACTTACACTCTATGATCACTGTAATGAAGTTAAGTATTTTTCCTTTTCTAATATGGATTTGCCTATAGAGAGATATACCATATATAGCATGAATGAAGTTTTAAAATTGAATTAAGCTAATATGATGAATTAATGAATTAAGCTGTGTCAAATTATCAGTACGCAAGCTTGCCGAATCCAGAAAATATATTTTTTTTATCTTAAGAATCTGTTTGAACTGATTTAGTTATTGGGGTCACATCATGGGCGATATACGATAGGTTTGGCCTAGTGATGATATATGACAGCTTTAGAAATCGCTGAGCGTGAATAACGACGATAAAGTGTCTGCAGTAGAGAAATTGAGTGTGTTGGTCTCTTATCTGCAACATTGCCGGAACTGTCTTGTTAATTCTCTCACCAAGAGCGAGTACCTCGTTTGACATCGATGCCATCGATCGAACTGTACAGGTGGAAAATGTACTCTTGACATTCTAAGTCTCCATGTAGATTGGTAAAGGGTGTCATTCGACTTTGTGTCCTCGAGCAATGTCGACATAATGGCGAAAGGGGGAGGAAGAGGAGCGTTATCAGACTTTGGACATTTGTATTGTACATGGCGCTATCTGCTGGTCCGTATTCTCATGTCTAGTGAATGGCCAGTCAGTGTGGAAGATAACGCTGGTCGTTAGGCCGCGGGTGACTGGATATTCCAACGTAACGTATAAAAGTGTTCCGTGTGAGTTACAGTTGTCCTGCAGCTATTGTAATTTGGTGGTTATGAAACTCCCGTTATGACAGCATTGCTTCTTAGTGTTGGCACTTATTGAGTTAGAGGAGAACAGTTGTTTCCAAGTCGTGTCTATAAAATCACACAGTTACTCATAAGAAGTAAAATAATGATTATTAAAAATAATAAATGAAATTTATTTATTTCTAAAATACATATAGATATAATCATTTATTTTATAAATCTTTACAAGAGAAGCTATTACAAAATATTTTTTAAACTTACATAACAGATTCAAAGAAGCACAAATTAATTTAGTTATATAACTCGATAAATTAAATAATAATGTAGGTTTGTTGTTTGATTCACAAATAAAATATTGTTATTTGATATTTTTTAAAATATATTTGTTGGATTCGAATATGGATTGTTTTATATCACATTATATTTATTTGAATGTATTTTTAAATACTTTTTTAATTTTGCCTTTTATCCAAGGCAATGCAATACTATTTATTTTATTGTGTTTTAGGGAAAATCGAAATCTTATTTTGTTCGTTAAGAAATTTGTTAAATTCAGAAATTGAAGTTTCTGCAAAATTGTAGGAAAACAAAATATAAATGTTTAATTTTGAGCTTATATCTATAGTTAATCGGAATTCAATGGTTTAATTGGCTCTAAAGTAACTGAGTTCGCTGTTTATTAAATGTGGTAACTATTAAAAATTAATGGGAATAATAATAATTAGTGTAAGATATATGATGTTAAATTTTAGAAAAATAATATTTAAAAAACTAAATCATTCAGAAACATTAATATTTGATGTTTTCGTTTTAGATAATTTCCAAATATATATCAAAATTCATTTGGAAAATTGGAATTACTAATGACAGAAACTAGTAGACTTAACTGAACAAAAGACAACGTCATTACCAGATCATTAGATAGGACTTTTTCTTTCTAGTCTTTTTATTGGTCGGTTATCTTTGGTTCCTTGGGGTTTTGCATTGTGTGAATTGAAGACGTTTTTCTTCACATTTATCTTCAGATTATTCAAAACATTTTTACAACTATTAATAAAAACAAATCTTTAAAACTTTTAAGAGTACATATGTTTTTGGTGAATTTTTAGTTTTATAAACTACAATTTGCTTTAAAACGAGGTAAAAATCATTGTTATAAAACTTGTACCATTTTGTTTTTAATTTAAGTTAATTGCCATAAAATTTTTGTAACACACAATAGTATATATTGATTAAAGTTAGCGATAAATTGTATTTTGGTAAATGATTTTTCGGCGTATTTTTTGTTTGTTTGCTTGTTTGTTTTTTCTGAATGTGGCAAACAAAAAAATCATAACAGGAGGAAGTTTGAAGGGAGTTTTTTAATAACAAGATTTCGTTTATTTCAAAATTGTTTCAAATAATAATATACTATTATTGTTTGGAATAATTATTAATAAAATAGTAATAATATATAACCTTATTTTGAAACTAATTTTGAATACAAATAATAATAAATTAGTTAATGCTGGAATATTAATATTTAATTGAGTTAATAATATTATCTTTAATGATTTTCGTTCATTTGTTTTTCGAGTTGTTTACATATTTGGGTGTAATTAATGTTAATTTACTGTAAATGTACGGTTTTAATATGAAAAATATTATTTTCCCTTGTGTTTGTCGAGTTTAATTTAAAATAAAATGTATTTATATTAATTCCGTTTAAAGCGATAAATAATTATATATTTGGTTTGTTTTAAATGCATCAGTGAGCTCAAGTTTTTGTAAACATCAATTAATTTGTAGTTAATCTTATTTATATTCATAATCATTACCATTCGTTTGATATTTTTTCATTTTTACCAATTAAATATTTGCTGAATTATTTTTTGAATTTTTATTCCCCCTTTAAAAAATTAATAAGATACTTTGTTAAAGTTCAAACAATAAAGAAAACAATTTCTACTTAATGATTGTTATGTATATAAGATACATATTTTTTTGTGATTTAGTAACAATCGTTTTTGGTTGCATGAATTTTTAAAAGTTTTATTGTACTATTAGATATCTGGTCACTGGGGAGGTTACAGTCTTCGATACTGGAACATGTGTCACTAGATATTGTTGATTGATGACTTGCTGGACTTGCTCGACCTCTGAACATACATTTTTTTCCCCGTTTTCTTTACCTTTGTGGCCAAACTTGTCTGTTTCACATCATTTATGTCATCTTATCTTTCTGAAATCATATGGGCAGCAGTCAAAGGCAATGCAGTAACTATTATTAAATTGCCTAGACTTACTCTATAAAATTGCCTAGGCTAACTGTCTTATTCAATTGCGTTTAGTATAATCTTTGATATACAGCGCGCTTATTTATAATGGAAATAATATTTCTAAACCTAATTCGAAATCGTTAAAATTGAAAGTATTTTTTTAAATATTGAATTGATATTATTAATATAGGCCTAATAGCTGAAAAACAAACAGATAATTTTTTTATGGGTGAAACAAAAAATGCATCGGTTTTATAAAATTTGATTAATTCCGTTTCTCTAGTATGTACTCATGATTGAGAGAAGTTCCCAACACACTTACTTAATTTGGAGGCCTATTATTAGATTTGCTCTCGGCCACATTGAAGATGGCAACCATCTGTTATTTATTTGATGGAACTGAATATTCTCTATAAATCGATTGCTTCGTAATCAGAAAGAATGAAATAGGCCCGTATTTTCGTATATACAATTGATATAGAGCAGTCTTCAATGCTTAAATAAAGTAACATAAGTGATGCAAAACGTTTTTATTTAATTCAATCAATTTAAATTGAACCATTTTTATTGGATAATTATTTATATTTTTAAATATAAATAATTTTTAATTAAAAGTTAAATATAAGAAATATATTTTTATATAAATATTATTTTTTTTCTCTTTTTAGTTTTGTATTCAGTTCAGCTTGCCACGATCGCACTGAAATTTGTTATCTGTAGTTTTTTCTTAATTCATGAAGAATAATGTAATAACGACTATTTTATTTGAAAACTTAATTCTTTTCTTTCGAAATTTTTGGTTGAATAATTCAATCTAATCATATGTTTATGAAACAAAATGCATCCTTAATTTGAAGCTTTTCTATATGATCAAGTATAAAAATTACAGTAGGATGCTATATTGAATAAAATATTATATACTGTACTTTATAAATAAACATCTATTAACCAATCATTGCTTTTCTTGAATATATTTTTTTTACAGTAAAAATTTCAAACTGTTAAATTATATGTTGTTTTCTGAATTACATTAATTAAAATCATTCCATTCGGTCAATTCTGAATACACTTCATTCACTTTTAATTTTCCTTCCTGGTGTACAGCCTTTCACTTCACCCAATTACTAATGGGCACTTCATAATAGTCAAATAATGTATTCTTACGCTTAATCCGTGCGTAGCGTAACAGAATTAATTCGAAATACCGTACAGGATATTTCAAATTATATTGAAACGTTCTATATTTACAATTGTGTTAATTTAAATATATTTTGTATCTATACACCAACCACTGCCGAATATTATCGGGCTAGAAACGGCTATAATATTTAATAATTTATAATATTCGGCATTGGTTGGTGTATAACTGTAAAATATAGCGGGTTTAGTGATGATGTTTGTTTATATTTTGTATTATTAGATATTTGTTTCTGGAGAAATTACTGGATTCCGATGGATTTTTATGTTCGCTAATTTCTAAAGAAATGCAAATTAAGAAATAAGAAGCAGACTTACTCTCATTTCATAATTTGCATTATAATGAACTGATGGAAACAAAGCCGATTAACTTGATTTAATTTTCTTATGTGAAATAATACAATTCTGAAATTATTAGTGTAACATTCTGTGCGATTAACAAGAAGGAATAAGCTTCTTTAAAAAATATTTTGAGAGTATAAATCTTTTAAATTTTTTGGCTGCAATTTTTAGATTGCAGACATATATTCCCACTGGATTAAGTATATATGAACTTCTGGTGTACCGGAAGTCACGTGATGTTTTTACATTAAAAGATGATTAAAATTTCAGTCCGGCATTGTGACAATGTCAATAAATAGTTGCTCGTTTATTTTACATCCATAAAAGTGTTAAATGCAAAATTCGTAGCGTTACATACATGTACTGTAGACATTTATATACATTTAAGTACAAATATACTGTACTTATATATTAATACTGTATATATAGTGTATGTGCATGTATAGGGGAGGACGTAGCAACTTAGGCACGATAAGAATAAGTTAAATTTTTTGTAACAAATACTGCTGTAAACTGAAATAAAAACGTTATTTATTGTCTACCAGAATGTAACCTTACCATAGAACTGGTTAAAATCAGTTTGGAAATAAAAATAATCATAATAATAATAACTTTATAAAAAGATAGCAATTGCCGAAGTTGCCCCCATACCAGGGGCAGCTTCGGCAGCAGTAATGAGGCAGGATAGGCAGGTATATAAATTTGTTAAGTTAGAATTCACTATTAAAGCAAAGAAATACAAGCCCAAAAACCTATTTAATATTATAACAACGAAATACAAGTTCAAAGGCATATTTAAGTAAAAAAAATGTAAACAAAAATTAATTACAAAAAAAATATCAAACAGATAATAAATGAAAACATTCTAATACAAGTTAAAAGCAATATAAATTTACAGTCGACCCCCCTATAATTACGGTCCCTGTAATTACGATTCCTATAAAACTACGAAAAAATATACGTATTTTGGAAATGTTGAGTCGGATTAGTGTAGAATCGATTAATTTTATGGAAGAAAACCTTTCAATCAGCCGTAGTCCGTAAACTTGACACGTGTCGGGCTGTGATTGGAACGACTTGTAAGAAATCGGATTCCTAATAAATTGGAACGTATCTATATCTTATAGGGGGGTCGACTGTAAATGAATTAGCTAACGCAAACAAACAGTAGAAATTAAATATGCTTAACAGCAAATTGTTTATGCCCTACACATATCGCAAATAAACTGAACCAACTCATTTTCCACATCTGTACAGCCACATGAGCCCACAATTCACACTCACAGCAGATAATCCTCTTTTCCTGAGTAGTTTCATATTGTTCATTGCAATAAGTATTTTCATCGTCACTTTCCGGTTCTTAGGACTTTTCTGCCTCTTTTCTTTTGTGAACTTCGAATCCGATTTCTCCAAATCCATTGCCCTTCTGCAAGTTCCTGATTTTTTAACTTTAGCCTTGGCTTTTAGTGTGCCTTTGTATGGGGGATCCAGTTATTTCTTCTGTTTGTTGTTGTTTGCGGCCAAATCAAACCATAGCAAAACGATCAGGAACAGGATCGGCAACATTACCGAAGATGCCCCAATAGTCATGATTTAGAAACATTGAGTGGAACCCTGAGAATAGGGTACCAAGCCATGATCTGGCCACGTGAATAAGTTAATGTTTTATTCTTCTAACAGGAAAAATAACTTTCGTTATTATGGAATTATAACAAAACATGCCAATTCTATATAAATTGAAGCAAAATATTATAAGAAATTGAATGAAACAGACAACTTATTTGATATTTCAACTACGCTAGTCGGAGAACAACACAGACACCACACTCAACAAGCTGTCATTAAAACTCAACTGTCTAGCCTCTAAAGAGAGTCTCCTTTTATTTTCTTTCAAAGAAAATCTAATTGACGAACTTGCCCCGTATGCCGAAGTTACCCCGTCCTCCCCTATATAAAATATTTGGTTTTTATAGCTTTGAACACACGTCTCAGAAAAACCTAAAAACTGATGTTTTATATAAGATACATTACAAAGCATAATCAGATGATTATGAATCCATCAGGTGCTAGGAATGTAACTTTTCAATCGATGGAGATATTCTAAGCCCAAATTTTCACTAAGTCTTATTATGACTAACATACTTTTGATTAAAAGCGTACAGACGAAAATTAATAAGAAATTATGTCTACTTTTTGTTTGCTGAAAACAAATTCAATGCACAGTTCAATCGCATTGATTGGTCTGCGCTTTTTTTAACCTTTTAAAATTATACTTGCAAACGTAGTTTCCCTTTTTTATATGTATGTATAAGTGTCTTTTAACACAAAATAGAAAAAATTGAAAATTATTATTTCCTCATTATAACAGGATTTGAAACGTTTTATGTATATTTCTTCTGTATTTGTAATTCGAATTTTACTTATTTACTAATATCGATGAGTCCGACAGTTAGTTTTGATTTTGATCCGAAAGTTTATCTGGACTGAGTGAAAGCTTCTTGTGGTCGAAAACGTATGTGAAAAGAATATCTTATAAGGAACTACACACATATTTCTGATTCAATAAAGTTGACAGCTATAGACAGAGTAGTTCGATGTCAGGTTAGTGTCAATAAACTTGTATATTTATTCAAGATATTATGATAGCAATTTCAGAAGAACAGAAAAGTGACAAGGAGGTATGAGCAATGTTGTTCGAGACATTTTTGTCAATGCTACCCACTTTAATCTGTAACGATTGTTATCTTTCTTTAACATCAAAATAGCTATATAACTTTCTCTGGAAGTCTCTTCAGCTATTTGGAGAGGAAACTCTATATTGAAAGCTAACAACATTGGCATTTTATGCAAGAAGCTATCTTTTGTATCCACTGCAACATTTCTTACAGTATAGCTTTTTTGAATTGGTATAAAAATCACGATTACAGATTTTTTACAAATGAATTACAGATTCAGTTTAAAGATTAATTCTCGATATATTTTCAATTGAAAGAAAAAAGGGTTATAGTTATCCCGCTATTAACAAAGAAAGATAAGAATACGTTATTGTACTGATTTTGAGTATCATCGTATTTACCAAGCAAACATCACTTCAAGTGTTGACAGGATACTCGCCGATTGCTCATTGCCCCTATAAAAACCAAGATCTTTGAATCTTTGTAAGATTTTTTGAAAATGTTCTAAAAGTCCTGGTTTCTTTTTATGGTTAATAATGCTTACACACATAGATAGAGTCTAGCTTGTCGAAATTTTTTATGTTTCAAAGATGGATTAGATAATCTAATCTCAGGACCTGAATCTGATAAAGCTTGAATTGATCGTAGAGAAGCATGTTGCAACTTGTCAGTCTCTTCCTAGAACTACGTTCTAAATGCTTAAGAAATAGAATTTATTTCCTGCGGAACTAATCAATTAGTCAGCGTATAACTGATTATTATGAGTTGTTTGGCCCGGAAAGATATACATATTCTGTTTACATTCTGTAAAATCTTTCAATTTAGAATCGCACCCTTCATGATTATGTTAATTACAATTAGAAAGTGGTGGCATATAACCTAATAATTTTAAATAAATAATAATAAGTCGTCATTTCGTCTATTTCGTCATTATTTTTTTATGATCAACCAATAAGAAAAGGAATATGGGGATTAAATACGTGAATTTACATTGAAAATATTCTTTATTATTCTTAATTGTCTTTATATGAAGTTATATGGATGATATAAATATAAAGCTAACCTTTGTATAGGCCTACAATTTACAACGTATTTCAGACAACTTAAGAGACGGTATATATATACTGTCTCTTACAGTTTTATATATATATATTCTTCGACTCCAGCGTATTCATAAATCTTACTAAGTGGAGCTTTAAGTTTTCACTTAACAATAGAAATTTGTTAAGTAGAAAACCAATAGCATAGTCCATTTCATAAAAATGGACTATGTCATTGGTTTGCTTATACTTAGCTGCTTGTCACGTAGACACACTCCTTGTCATTACACACAATCAGATAAGTTTGAAGTCAGAAAAAAGAAAACAACCAAATCTTAAAATTCACTTGAGCATGTTTAGAAGTATAAACCTTAAATGCAAATTCTAAGAATTTTTTTACCGTTTATAGTTGTATATAATATTGATATACAGTATATTATATTGAAATATTTTCGTAAACATTTAAATATTCTGTTATATTTATGATAAAATAAATACAGATCAATGTGTAAAATAATGGATAACCTTATATTGAAGTCATTAAATAGTTTAATTGGCTAATGTTTACTGTAGTACGGTAAAGTGTCGATTTTCCGAAATAATCGAGACGGGACACTTTCGAATGACCGATTTTTTTCCGATAACTGATGACACTCGATAGGGCGAGAATAAAAAGTTAAATACCGTAAATACAGTAAAAATATTAATTTTAATTCTCGTACAGTGTACAAAAAAAAAAATCATATTTTCTGAAATTAGTACTGTCCAAAGTCAAATTCGGTTAATCGATTTTTGGATAATCGACGTTCTACCGTAATTAATTAATATTTTATAATTAAATTAATAATCATTGATATTAATTAACATCCATTCTACTGAATTCAATACAGTTTTGAAACCAGTTTGACCTCTGATATTTAAAAACTGATTTTTACCGATTTGGTTTTCAACCGATCTCGAAAATTTCCGGTTTTTGCCAACACTACATTGCTTTATTACACTCAGAAATTTCTATACTTGCATACACATATGGTGATTGCCATTATGGAATGTTCTGTGATTTTTCAAACCTTATATTAATCGTTTTCACTCAATTCATTTTCGTAGTTCTTTAGCCTAAAATTTTGAGTATAGTAGTCTTTTTTGCTTTTATTTTAATGATGTCATTGCTTTTATCGGAATTAAATACAAAAGTGTTTACATAAATATTTTCACTTTTTTTTTATTATCGTATGTCTGGTTACCGTATTTTATTGTATGATAAAATATACCTATATATACTGTATTTATATATAAAAATTTTAAAATATTTTTCCGTTTTCATAGAATAGCGAATTTCTAGTATTTTTAACTTTGTTCTGCTGTTTGGTTTTTCCTCTATGGCGTCTATGCAATTCGAAAAAATGCATTATGATATTTACATACGTACTGTGTATTCCATTCAGACAACCTGTAGTTATTAACGTAGTATATTTGCGGCAATATATGATGTATTGCGCGTTTAGGAATCAAATAGAATTACAATAATCCGTTTTGTTCGTTATGAAGAGAGATTACATCTTTACAAAGTGATTTATTTTGCTTTTTTCTGTTTCATCCTTATATATGTTTTAATTATTATTATAGAAAATTTTCGTTTTTTTTATAGCCTATATGTTTGTCATCTTATATATTACATAAACAGCAATATAAAAATAATAAGATAAAAATTTATATATACAACCTCTGGCAAAAGTTATGGAATTATTTCGTCATAAGGATGTCAATGATGTAAACATATAGAAAAAAAAACAATCAATTAATACAAAATAATTCTCTAATAATAGTCACACTCTTTGACTATATTAAGTATCATTTAATTAAACAATCGAAATAACATTATGTAAATTAGATAGGTATTTTTTAACATTACACAGAGAGAAAAAGTACAAAATCACCTTACAATTAGCATATCTAAAACGTAGCTTGTTATATTGTTCAATATGCAAATTGTAAGTCTGAATTTAAAATGCGTGCTTGTAGACACATAAATGCTTTATTAATCTGTTAATGTAATAAAATCATGAGATCTACAAGAGAATTTTTCATCGAAACGAGGGAAGCGATTGTAAAATTCCTTAAAGAAGGCAATTCAAAGGATTGTTACAAAAGATGTACGCTGCTTACAGTCAGTTCTATCTAAAATTTGGTGCAAGTATAAACAAACTGGGAAGATTATAAAAGGAAACATACTGATCGACAACGGAAGTGATTAAAACGTTAGGACACGAAGCTAAAAGCAGTGTATCTTGAAAGTAGGAAGTGTACAACAAACGAGATGAATAGGAAGTGGAAAGAAGCACGCGTTACTGTCTGTGACAGAACAGTGAGAAATCATTTGAAGGAAATGGGATTTTCTTATAGGAAAGCAAAGCGAAATCCAGTACTGACACCAAAACACACGAAAACAAGGTTACAATTGGTCAAGAAAAGCAATTATGGACTTTAGACGACTAGACGAAAGTGATATTCGGAGATGATGCTGAAACTTTGGTCTGACTCTGTTTTAATAAAAACCTATAAACATCACTGCATAAAGAAAACGACTAAATTTTTTAACTCCGTTATTATTTGAATTTCAGATAAAGACTAAGCGTGTTAGTCATTATAACATCAATAATAAATGCTGAGGTGTACATTGCAATTTTGGAAAACTTTCTTATTCCATTTATTGAAAACATTTGATAATGATGCAGTCATTCTCCAAAATGACAATTCTTCGTGTTACGGGACTCAAATTGTTAAAAACTTCTTCACAAATAGCATTACCATAATATATTGAAAACATTGCAACACAATGCTTGCAATATGCTGTGGTAATTAAAGAAATTTATCCAAGATGAAGCTCCATGTTGCAAATCAGACCACTCTTTACGCTGCTGTTCTGGAAAGTGGAAAGCTATTGATAGTGATTATTTGTTTTCACTTTTGAAATCAATGCTTGAAAGAATTAAGGCTGTTATAAAAGCTCGAGATGGAGCAACAAAGTAAAATTGACTGATTCCAAATTTTTTCCTATATGGTATTTAAAAACTTATATGCTTAATTTATCTGATGTTGCTTTGATTGTTTAAATCATATTCAATTTAATGTATTCCAAATGCTTGACTATTACACAAACAATCACACCATAAACAGCGCCGTCAGTCTGTTTGATAGACCGTCGTCAGGATACGTCTATTATTAGAAAATGGTATTATAACAATTTCTTTTATTTCTTTTCTACACGTTTATGTCACTGCAGAAACATTCTCATGACGAAGTCATTCCATAATTTTTGCCACGGTTATAATTAATTTCAATGTTATATTCACGTATATAGTGTCAATTAATTTACATATCACAGGAAAAAGTCCCTACGTACTTTTATCTTTGACGTTCGACAAATAAAATAACACTTTTCTAGAGAGACTTATTCTTGTTCTAAATGGCTTCAGAATATTTATATGAACTGTAACTATGATTCCATTAAGCATAAAATACACCCACGCTCATCACAAATGCTTGTTTGACAATAGCCAAAATAAAAATACATTTATACGGTTTAATGATACATTTAATGATTTTTGTCAAATTGTAGAAAAAGAAGTATTGTGTGATTAAATGTTAAATAAAACAGAAAGGAAAAATGCCGAAGCGTAAATTGAATGCAGATAAACATTTTAAAACGATTGCAGATAATTCTTCTTTATAAGATTATAAAATTTAAGCCTAGAAAATTCACAATACGTAAGCTATATCAAAATTTTCAAAATCAAATTATTAAAAACTAAAATCGGTATAATAAGTTTATTAATTATTTTTATTTATGTAACAAATAATGTAGTTTTGGATATTAAAATTGACTGCATTCGAAAAATTAGTTATTAAAAATTTATAATTAGGTTTACCTCTAAAATATTTATATTATAATTTATTGTTTTGAAAGAATGAAATGAAAACTTGATTGACAATTCCACACGATGACTAGAAAACATCGTGAAATATGTGTAGTGTTCGCTTGTTTTTATAGTTTATTATACTGTGTTACATGGAATGACATTTGATATTAAATTACCGGATATTATTATTAATTTTAATTACAATTAAGTATAAAACACACACACATTCGTTGATATGTAGCTATTAATATTTAAACAGTTTTAGAAAGGTATTTTCGGATCGTTCGACGTTTGTCTTGTTATTAATCATGTCATTTATAAGCAGCTTGTGTAAAATAATAAATAGTTTTGTAACCTTTTTTTTATCAATTTTAATTGAAAATTGCTATTTGAAAAATTGAGATATATTGATTACTTAAATATAAATTACAAAGGACTTTATTTTAGAATATTTTAAATTTAAACAGCGTTGTAAAAAATCCTTGTATGCTGTATAATTTATATGTCATCCTTCCTTTTTTAAACGTACAGATATGATTTTTATTTTTAGATTTTACAGTATTATATAATTTACTGTAACTGATAAAATAACCCAATTTCTGTTTGAATAGCTTCATTTATTAGCAGATTTTAATAGTTAAGATGTTACAATTTAAAAAGTATTGTTTACAGATCTTTATATTTGATGATGTTATATTTTAAATTGTAATTTTTAAGTTTAATGTTAGTTAACTAACTGTTTTAAATGAAAATAAAGATATTATGTATACAGCATAAAATATAATCATTTTAAAGTGATTTTAATTAGAATTCGAATTAACTCATTAAAACGAGAAAACAAAAAAGTCAGACGAAAATATATTAAATACTAGCTGTTACCCGCGACTTCGCTCGCGGAGGTTTTGCAAGCAAACCCTATTTGTATTCAGTATTTCAACAACCATAGTAATTGTTATATAACACCTACCGCTGAGAATGATGAGAATTGCTGAGAATCAAACGAACTGTTTTCAATTTCATCAATTTTCTGGAACGTTTATAATCGTTCTATAATAGAACCAATATGCAAAAAGAAATTCAAATTTAAAACGGTTCAAACATTTGGTTAAAAAATCGAAATATATGAAAATACAATATTTATAACAATGTATGAAATATTATCAATTTAATACACCTAAGTGTTCAATGAAGACTAAACGTAAAAACAAAAAATCCCGTCTAAAATAGTACAGTAGAAGCCATTTTTCTGTTAAGCCTTAATGCTCTCCCTCTCATCCCGCGGGGGAATTTCGACAAATCCCTTAGTGTGCATTTTCATGGCATACCCTACTACAACGCAGATAAAAACAAAAAATAGCATCTAAAATAGTACAGTAGAAGCCGTTCTTCTGGTTAAGACTTAATGCTCTCCCTCTCGCCCCCGCGGGAGAATTACGAAAAATTCCTTCTTAGTGTGCGTTTCCATGACGTACCCTAACTGTGTATCAAATTTCACCTATTTAGGTTCAGCGGTTTGCTCTGGGCGATGATGAATCAGTGAGTCGATCAATCAGGACAAGTAATTTTTATATATTCAGGTAACGATGTTCGAATATATGTTGGTGCTTATATATGGCGTATTAACATTCAGTAATACAGGTAATATTTCGAAAATCTAAATATAAATTGTAATTTATGTATTTCGAATAATCTCTCTGTCTCTCTTTTATCGTTGTTTTTGGTGGTAGAAGTAGAGGTAAAGGCAGAGGGTTATATCCTATTTGATTGCTACAGTTACTATGCCAGACCGACATTCAAGTATAGCTACCGAAAAAGTTATCTGCTATTGATGTGTTTAAGAATTTCTTATGTTTAATATGGCAGATTTATGTAATGTTGTAATGTAATCTGTGCTGACTAATTTTTCTAGACTTTCGTGTAGAGTTGGTGTACAAAGCCTGTCCGATAGAGGAATAGGAGCAGTCTTATTTTTCAGAGGCTCTGCTTGGGCGAGTTCTGAATATTTACTAATTTTTTCGGTGTCTATATTTGTATGTTGTAGGTGTTTGCGATTATGTCGGTGGTATGTGTGATTTTATTTTGTTTGTCAATGAGATATCCGATCTGTTATTATTATTTAAAGTTCTATAAATTTTAACTATGTCGAATATGTATTTTATTTTACTTCAATTACTGCAGAACAGGTAGTAAATGTAGTTAATACAGTTAGATAGTGTCAAAATAATTTATTGCAGAAGAAAGGGTTCTTTGTTTCAGAAAATAATCTTATCTATCGAATATTTTGAGTATGCGCTAATAACGACTCTCCGAACAACTTGCACATGTTATTCTGGAAATGTATATGATGAAATTGAATAGGAGAAAACATATTTTTAATGGTAGTTGTTCAAAACTTGAAGCAAGTTGATGTTTTGCTTCTGTTTTGTGTATCCATTTCAAATTTAATTAAAAAATATCTATAGTTAAATAATGAAATCTGTGCCTTTGTCTATAAAGTTTTTCATAGTTGAGTGTGTGTTGTCAATTGATTTATTGCATGTTTATTAAATGAAATTCGGTGCAAATGCTAAACAGCGCATTTTCTGTTTATCAGTTAAAATATATAAGTCTATATTTAAAATATAAATGTGTATTTTTAGAATTATCTATAAAATTAGTTATACAGTATTCAGTTAATCAAGCTACTGCAAATTCATACTATATAATATCCTACATTGAAATTAGAGGATTGCGAAGGAGAATAAGGAGGACCCATACTCCGATCGAATCTGGACGAGTAACGCTAAGAATTTTTCATGGGTGAAGTCACTGATATGTCGGACATCGTCACTTACCACCCGGCTGACCCAACTTGGCCAGATTGAACCCACGATAAGTATGTAAAAAGAGCCCTCTTAATACCCTCGGGGCGGAAAGAGTCAACAACGAAAAAAAAGAAACATTGAAATTAGAAATGTCTGGTAGTCACAAGAGACCAAGTCACCAGGTGCTTTCTTGGCGCATACAAACAATACGATGTAATTTATAATTCGAATGGTGTCTTCAGTTTAGGGTTTCGGTCGTAGACGAATTTGATTCGCAATGGAATCATCCAACAGAGTTGAAGAATGCTAAAATATTAGCCGATCTAATCTATTTATGAAAAATTAGTTCGAATCAAATTAAAATTCCGGAATAATGATAGTATGGCAATTTCTTTCATTCGTCGACAAAAAAGAAAAAAATATATCCAAAAACGTTTGAAATAAAAAAATTTTAATACGAATCTAGTTAATGGATAATTCGAATCGGTAATTTCAAGAATTCTTGAAATTAGTATTAAAATTTACATTAAAAATGTAGTCGGTTCAAATTTTTTTAGTATAAATTCAAATAATTGTAAGTTGTATTTCATAATTCGAATACAAAACCAGCATATATACTGTGGATTATAGAATGGATGAATTCATTGTTCTGTAAACCCTGGCGAAATTGTCACGTATTACACACTTTTATTGAAATTTGCATCTATTTTATTTAGCTCTATTTTTGTGATATCTAAACTGAAAAAAAAAGCTGTAGCGATTAAACGAGTGGAGAAATTGCGATATTACCAAATAATATAGTTTTTTACATATTTGCTGAGAAAGAATGAAAATTTTCGAAAAGTGTTACATTATTTAATAAATACATTTGAAAATAAATTTTAGATTGTAGGGTTAACATTTTAGTCATGGTTTAAAAAAAGGTGACGATCGTGTAGTAAATCTTATATTCCGAAATATAAAAAAAAATCTTGATTTTTATAGGGTACAGAAATAGTTCAAAAAAATTGCATATTAATTTGTTTTAGTTAAAAGTAAATTCTTATACGTTGCAAAACTTTGGATTTTTAATTAATATAATTATTTGAATTATTCATTAAAAATATAATTATGGTGTAATTTCGGAATTAAGTAATAAGCATTGTTTGATAAAATTCTTTCGTTGTTTTTTCCTTGCAACGCCTTTTTATACATTCCGGTGCGCTCCGTTTAAGTATAACCTCATTTCCGAATACCCTTGTGAAGATCATCCTGGAGAGAAAAGGGCGAAGTTCGTTGCGAGTGCGAGCGCGCTGCGAATTCAGCCAGTGTTTTGTACGTTGTATACATTTATTTATCGGAAAAATATTAATGGTTGAAATAAAAATTAATCTTTGTTATGTAACGTTGATATTTCTCTTTCGTCTGTTATCAATATATCTTGTGAAGTTTCTGTAAGATTATCCTGATTATCTTAGTTTTAGGTTCAAAAATCACGTGATGTAATGAAAGTGTTTTTTTTTTATTATCGTAAACACAGCCCTGGAGAGAGGTGGGAAGACATTTTTATAGTAACAGAGCTCGAGAACCCTCGACTTTTTAAAATATTTTTATAGTAACGTAGCTTTTTTAAAGTAAATTTCTTTGCAAGGAATATCACAATAGTGTATGGAGGAGGGAATATGAAAGATCTCCCCCAAATAAAAAGATTGGCGGGTGGGATTCGGTTGGATAGTTGAACGAGGCGGGTGGGAAAATATAGTTAAGAGAGGAGCCATACGGTCTGGAGGGCCCTTTCTGTCTCTCTTCACCAGACTGCATAAACATATATATTAACAATTGTGAATATTTATTTCATTTTCAATGGAAAGTTTCTCGATTTCCAATCTATCAAATGACTTTTACTTTCTGCTGTAGGCGCTTTCATTTCCAATTATTTGCCTATTGTAATGTAATCAATTATCACAGACAGAATTAACCAATAAGTGCAAGAAGTTGTTTTTCGGAAAGGCAGAATTGACTGTTTATTTCGAAAATATATCAATTAAAAAAGTGAGGAGAGATTAATAATTTTATTTTTTATTAATTTTAATTTAAAGATGAGTAGATTTTCATTTGTTCTTAATTTTATTTTTTCTTGAAAGATGGTTTGTTGAATTTTATCCAATCTTGTTAATAGGGGAGACCAGGGCTAGTTGTCACAGTTTTCAGTCAGTTTTTTTTCTAGTTTTAGGGTCTATAATATCAATTTATTTAGGTTTAAGTGAAAATATATACACCTACATGTCTTTTGATTTGGTTTATAATAAATATTGATATATGAACATTCAATAATTTTTGTCATAGTTATTATTTTAGAAACTGTGTTACCTTGTTACAACATACCCCGTCTGTGGTTATGTTGTCACAGAGTAAGGAGTATATTGTCACAGGATATATGTAGTCTAAGTTCTCACATTTCCTGAGTTTATTTTGGTTATGTTAAATTATGCATAATATGACATTTACTCATGACAATTCTATAAACAAAATAGTTTACTAATTTACTATTATTTATTCTGCGAAAGACAAGTACAGTAGAGCGTCGATTATCCGAATCAATTGGGGACTGGGGTTGTTCGGAAGGTCAATGTTTCGGATAACCGAATACGCACGAAAAAATATATTATACTGTATTAATTTATCCCATCTTGACATTTATCTCCGTTGCATGTCGCTTCGCGTTGAATTTTCGTCGATGTTAAGCCTAACGAAGACTATTGTATGGTTAAAAATTATTTTTCTATTTTTTACGAACAAAATAAATATATCGAAAAATATAAAAACAATAAAAAATTATACTTCAGAAGTTACTTTAGTATCAAAAACGTAAATATTTGAGTAGCCCAAGACATAGCCGAAGATTGCAGCGCCACAGCACTGGCGAAAATTTAAATTTGCCGACTGGAATTCTTTCGGATGCTTGACTTTCGGATAATCGACTCCCTACTGTAACTCAAATCTTTACATATTGTCTTCAGAGTCACAGTTGTTACTCACCATTTACTAATTGCAAGTTTTCAAACGGCACAAGACATGATGCATCAAGTTTACACGACTTGCTGTAAATCTTTTAACCACAAATTAACGGAAAACAGTGCAACGGATATTATTCAAATTTTGTAATGACGTAGGCGAGCGGTAAATGAACCTACTCCTAGATGATGTGACCATTCAGTTTTGATTATATAGGCGATATTTGCACTGTGACAACATGTCCCTTGTGACAACTATCCCCGGTCTCCCCTATTTTGTTTTATAAAAATTTTAGTTTCATTAGAAAAATGAATTTATATATATTAATAAAATATGGTAGAATAAAATAGATCATTTATGAATTATAAATGATCTATTTTATTCTACCGTATATAATATAAGATAAAATAATAAATTTTTAAGGTTACTGTATTTTTTTAAGATAATTTAAATTAATTATCTTATAACTGAAAACTAATTATTTCAGTATAAGTTCATTGAATAAATGCCTTAATTTGAATGGTCAGAAAAATTTATTTTTAGAAACATTTTCAATTATACTTTCATTATTTTCAGCTTACAAATAACAAAATAGAATGAATTTGAATAATTTATTAGAAGGAAGATTAAGATATAAATCTCTGAATAAAGTAATTTAAATATTTTCTACAACAAACTGGACTAATTCTTAATAAAACTAAATTAATTTTAATAAATTACTACAAAACAGCTTAAGATTTTGATCAAAAATATATTTTAAAATAAATTTTTTTGAGAATTGAATTAAGCAGCCTACACATTGAAATTTCTGCATACTACTACTAATGACAGTGTATCATTAGTAGTAGTAAAGTGGTGTTAGGAGTTAGATTTATTGAACAATTAGGGCAAGCCCTATAAAAGGATTTAAGTTTACAAAAACAGAACATTACAAATACAAATTTATTGACTTAAATAATATATTAGATAAACAAATTTAGAGATTTAAATAAAAAATTTCAGATTCATATTAAAACATTTGTATAAGATTGAATATGTTAACCAATAGGTTAACTAATTATAAATATATAAATGCTATATAATTTGGACTAAAGTATATGATTGCAGCATATTATCAATCATAAAAAATGGTTTTTGAAGTTAACTGAAAACTTGTGGAAGTGGCTCAACAGAATTAATAGGGAAATGAAGGTGATGTTTTCTATGTTTTTAGTTAATGTGCATTTACTAAAATAGTGGAAAATGCAACTTGGAAGATATCATTGATGAAGAAGGTGAATAAGTATGGACTGATTGGATTTCTTTGAAGAACTTTTATTTTGGATAACCGTAGCATCTATGTTGCAGAAAAAGGCTTTTGATTATTTTTGTGAATTTTGAATTAATAGTATGTCTTCAATTTATATATTAGACAATTGTTTGGGACTGAATCAAAGACTGATTTTAAATTCAGAAAACATACAAACTATTTCTGATGTCTGAGAATGGATAAGGGTATTAAGTAGGAATAATGTTTCTAATGTTCTTTTATGGGGCATAAAAGCATACTGTGGAGGATTTAAAATTTGTGATTCTTTCATCCAATCTTTTAAATTTATTTGCTAACAATCCTATAAACAGATTATGAATGATTGAGAGAAGAGTGATGGGCCTGTGCTTTTTGGGTTTTTCAGGAGTTGAAGTTCCTGTTTAGAGGAAATAAGTTAAAAGTTTCCAACAGTTTATTATGAAATTATGTACAGGCAGATTTAAGAAGACTATTAAGAATAGAGTCATGACCAGAAGAAGCTTTAGTTTTCATATTTATATATGTGGTCAGAGAAAGAAAATTCTAAAACTTTCATTTCATGTCTTGTTACCTTCGGTCAGTAAGTTTGAGTGAAAGGACTATCAATCTAAGTCAAACTATCATTTTAATCTAGAAAGGTATACTCACCTTAGAAGTCATCCTGGATCTATCATTTAACAAGTATAAGAAATCTTCAGTTGCAAGTTGAAGCTTATTGCTCTGCGACTTTGAATTTTATCTTTACTTGATCTAATGTTGTAGATATTAAAGTTTGAAATGTAGTATAGGGTGTTTCATAATACAGTAAACAAGTTTGACTCTTTATAGTGAATGCACTATTGAATATACAGATTTGAAGTATGTTGTGAAGTATGCAGTAACACTTCAATCAACAAAACATAAAAGTATTTGAATCTCATATACTTATTAACCAAGTTGTTAATTAGTAACTACATTTATAAAATCTTTTAATTTGAGTAGAAAAATTTTCAATTTCTACATAATGAAATATATATATATATATATATAAGCAAAGAAATAAAGTTCAAGCTATATTACTATTGTATTTATGACATGTCCATTGTTTTAAATGTGAGTAGTTGACCAGCACTTCGTATGCTATGTGGCTCACCAGTCGCCAAGCAATTCTGTTCTCTGGACACTGGAAGTTTGGTCATGGGTTTGCACCTTACCAGGACGGGCTGCCCATGAGGAGTTTTCTGGGTTTTCTCCACAGCTGTAATGCTTGAATAGGGGTCACTTAAAAAGACCTCCCGGAAGGCATCCCCCTAGTCAGATTGCCCAAGTGTTGCATTGCTGTAACTTAACTAAATAAACAAACAAACATAAGCTATGTAGGTTTGTTTATGAAATATATCTCACCTATAAATCATAATTCTGAAAGGTCTTTTTAAACTTCTGTTAGTATGGTCAAAAGCTGAAAAAGTTGGCATGCAAAAGAAAGAAAAAGTTGAAGCTTTAATTAAAAGTGTAAAAATATATTTGATGAGACCATGACACATAGACTTCAATATAAAAGCAACTCGTTTTTGACAGTAGTCCCAGAATGCTTTGCATAAAAGTGGCATTAATTTTAGTACTAGAGAGAGATTGATTTTCATATTCATTACCATGTCATTCTGAGAAACCTGTACTGTGCATCAATAAGGTAAAATGAATCTTCACCAAGCAATTACCAGCCCCTTCAAAAAGGAAGTTACCACAGCAGCACCAGTTTCTGTAGGAATGAGACCTGATGTTTCTAAATTGGGCATATAATACCTTTAAATATGGACATAAGTTTGTCCTGACTCATAAGTTTAGCCCTGTAAACAGCTATTTCACAGCTAGAGTGCTTTTGCAGAAGCTTACCAATCAACCAACAACCTGAGTCTAAAAAAAGCCTTTCAACTTAATTACAGGACTTCCAATTACAATTACATGCTCCAAGATTATTCAGAACTGTAAGAGAACTAAAATTTTGTATGAGTTCAATAATAAAGTCCTGTTATAATGTGGAAATGTGGACAAGAGCAATTTACCAGTTTTTCTTAAACATTCATTCCACCTATGAAATCAAAATTGAAGAGTATCTACAATATACTCAAGCTGCTCAACTTTATATTTATCATATTACAACTATTTTCCATAAGGTTGACACATTAGCATGTAAACAGAAGGTTTTCCCTTTTTAGCTTTTAATGCCTCCCAAAAAAGCATTTGCTTCCAAATTACACACCTTCAATTGCCGTATATCATCAGTCTATAATTTAGTACAGTGGTACCTCAGGATACAAAATTAATCCGTTCCGAAACTGAGATCGAATCATGAAAATGTCATAAGGTGAATCATTTTTCCCCATACGATTACATGTAAAACCAAATAATTTGTTCCAACACGAAAAACACTCAAATTAAAGCTAAGTTGTACATTAAAAAAATAATAACTATAGTAAGGAAAACACTGAAAAATACATTTTGTAGTTGTAAATGTATAAATAACCATAATAGATTATTAAGTAATAAAAAAAATGTAGTTTTATTTGCACTTTACCGTTGAGGATAGACGACGGTGGAGGTGTAAACTGATGGCGGAAGAGAGGGAGAAGGAAAATGATACTAAAACTTAACTTTCATAACATAATGTAACAATAACTTAGAAATAACTTAGAAAAGATAAAAAAATTAGTGTTGTTTTATATATATATTTTTAAATTCACTGCTTTTTGCCTTCTTTCCTTCACTTCCACCAGCACTTTCACTGGATAGAGGTCGCTTGGTAAAATATCTATCCAAAGAGGTTTGGCTTTGCCTAGTTTTTAAAATGTTTCTAAAATTACTTAGGCAAATGTCATTACTCTGAGCAGCAATACAGCTAGTGTAAACCTTTTTGGGATGTTTCTTTTCAATAAAATCAGCCACTTTCTGATAATACCTCAAGATTTCCTTTATCGAGCGAGATCCTTCCACGATGAAGCAAAACGTGGACTGAGACCAATGAACAAAAGTGAATAAAAAATAGCACTGCGAACTAATGTAACGTCGTATGGGAGTTTTTGTTTGTATCGTGGAGCAAAAATATGTTCGAATTTCATGTCGTATCCTGAAAATTTCGTATGCTGGGGCGTTCATATCATGAGGTACCACTGTAATAATAATTATAAATTACTAATGAATTTGACCCTAGAGGGAGGTATTAGGCACCATCTCTAGGATCCTGTCCACGTAACACCTCCCTCTAGGGTCAAATTCATTAGTAATTTATAATTATTATTACCAAATTATAGCCTGATGATATACGTCAGTTGGAGGTGTGTTATTGCAATGTATCAGGTAGTTAAAATGTTTATGCTTCCAGATTATTCAGCATGATTGAAATCCATAATTCAGCCTGGCCTCTTAAGTCTATCTTGGAAAAGACTATCATTATGAAGCATGCATTACATATTTTCCTTACTGCTGAGTTAGGGTTAACTCATTGTACACTGTTTTCAGTCCTTTGAATGTCATCTCTTGCATTATCCAGGATTAACATAAGTCCAAAATGACCTTACAGTTACATGGGGGACCCAAAAAAAAAAAACGGATTTTTTGTATAAAAACTTTATTTATTAACTTTTTTACAAAATTCCTTCAGTCACCTTCAAAGTACTCTCCATTAGATGTGATTGACTTGTCAAGTCTTTTTCCCCATGTTTGAAGCATCTCTGGAACTCTTCAACCTTGATATCATCCAGTGCCCTTAGCAAAGCTGTTTTTACCGCCTTCACATCATCAAAACGCTTCCCTTTTAGATTTTTCTTCATTCTCGGAAACAGAAAAAAGTCGCACGGGACTAGGTCTGGTGAATATGGAGGGTGGGAACGACAGGCTATCCCCGAGAGGCCAAATAGTGGGTCACTTGTAAGGCCATGTGTGCGGGGGTGTTGTTGTGATGAAGGAACCAGTCACCTGATTGCCAAAGTCCCAGGCGTTTCCTTCGCACATCCTTTTGCAGATGTCTTAACAGTTTTTTAGCGAATTTTTTCAACGTTTTATCATTTTGAGATGTTGAAGGATGCCTAGATCTTTGCAGGCAGAACAAAATAACAGTAAGAGAAACACAACACTACGCTCAAACGTAAACCTACAAACTGACACCATTTGCACAGCTGTTTCGTGAAGGTACTAACCCCATGTAACGGGAGAACTCTCTACTATGTCTATGAATGGCAGCGCGCTCTCAGTTCGGTTTTTGGGGGTCCCCCTCGTATGGTAGAATATGGTAGTCTATATCCCTTCATTAAGATAGAAGCTGTTGTTACTCTAGGAAGAGGTGTCGGATTTAACAAGAAAGCATTAATTAGAGATAAACACAAAATAATTGCAAATTGCTTAGAGCTAGCTAGTTCTTTCCAATTCTAATCATTGAATCTAATTGATCTACTACACATGCAGGTGACAAGTATTGTAAGCAAGAAATGGTAGTGACTGTAATCTCCTCAGTGTCTAGCAACATAGCAGACTTAGCAGTAACATGGGTTGAAGCCCCTGAAATAAGTTTAAATATAAGTTTATCTGCAGATATGTAGATTATTTGCTCATCCTTTGGAAAGATGATAGCTTGACATTATAGTCTATTATATTTAGGATAGTAGGCATTATCCTAGAAAGGAACAAAGCCATTAATACAAAAGTAAATGTTTTGAATCTTGTCATATTTGTTTCAGATACCCAATACTATGTAAAAGTTTTTTGGAAGCCTGACAGTGTCGGTTCCTATGTGCATTATACTTAACTTAGCCAGATGCCAAATTGGCTGTCTTTAGCACCCTACTAAACAGGGAGATTTCGCAGTCTTCCTTGCCTGTACTATGTAATTAAATTAATTTTTCAATTGGCACTTTTCCATTGTTCCTACACAGTGTGATAAATTGCTTAATTAAAAGCTGTTTTACTAAGGCCCTGTACACACTAGGCGTTTTTCAACGCGCGTTAAACGCGCGCTTTTAAACGAGCGTTTAAGGCCCTGTACACACTAGGCGTTTTTCAACGCGCGTTAAACGCTCGTAAAACGCCGAGCTAATGCGCGTTAAACGCGCGTTAGCTCGGCGTTTGACGAGCGTTTAGCGGAGCGTGCGCACTGGCTCGGTTTGGAAATGGATGTGGAAGTGATTGCTTGTGTGTGGCTCCACTATCGTCGCTATAAAAGACGACGGCGGAGGCAAAGAGAATTTTGGGTGCACCCAATATTACGAGATAGACTGACGCATGAAATGTTTGCGACGTTGTATCCAAAACTAAGACAAAATAAATTCAAGTTTTTTAATTCTTTTAAAATATCTATAAAATCCTTTGACGATGGTTGGTCTCTTTTAGATTTCATCAATAAATAGATCAGTATCGAAATGATCGTTCTCCATTTCAGCACATATATCTCAAAGCGCTCGGCTGACGCCCGCAAAACGCGCGATCGCATGTACGGTAACATGGCAGCACATATATCTCAAAGCGCCCGTAAAGCGCTCGCAAAACGCGCGTTTTAACAAAAATCTATAAGCGCTCGCAAAACGCGCGTTTAACGCGCGCTTGGCTTTTGAGTGTGTACGGCTACATAGAACTCTTGGTTCTTATAAGCGCTCGCAAAACGCGCGTTTAAAAGCGCTCGCAAAACGCGCGTTTAAAAGCGCTCGCAAAACGCGCGTTGAAAAACGCCTAGTGTGTACAGGGTCTAACAAGAATTTGTGCAAGATCCCAACTGTAGGAGAACAGGTCCAATAATTGACTAATAGATTCATTGTTTACAGGCATTAACTGTTTTGGTATCATATGCAAAGTTGAATAGCATTTAGCTCATAATCTAGAGCTACCTATCATTATGCAACTACTCAGATACGATAGAAAAGCAGTAGAAAAAACCAAAATAGTGGACATACATGTCATCTTGCTAAAAGTGAAGATAAGGATTTCTTCTATGTAGGTACTGTACCACATACAGGTCAATAGACTCAAGAGTTAGAGAACACTATGATTTATATACTAAGAACTTTAAAACAGCACAGACTCACTTAATGGGCACTAATGAAAGATGCCATAGTAAGTTGGGACATACCTATTGTGCTCAGAAGACTGATTCACATACCATTATTATTATTATGCCAAATAATGTTTTATTTATATTTTAGGTAAATACTTTGATGTCATTAATTACCAAGATTCTGTCAACCTAGATGATAGATGGGCAGACACCCTGAGCACTTGGAGTTGGGAAAATCTAATTAAAAGACTAAGCGACAAATGAACTAAATCTGTCATATAACTAACAGTACTTTGCCATTTGCCACTTACAATTTTGTCTTTACTTACATTAACTGGCTACATACAATGGCTAGAATGATACACACTCATTTTGTATTTAGTCCATATCACATGCATTATTGTTTTTTGATTTTGGTCTTAAATTTGAGTTTTAGGACATTTTTCATATTCCATCCATTACTGGTTAAACTGATGATGATCTGATTCAGAACAAAAGCATTTCTTGATTACATGTATTTTTTGGCTTATTCAGTAAGCAGCAATAAAAGATAAGATTAAAATTATATACATACTAGTTATGTGCCAGATCGTTAAAAATGTATATCCGCGGATACGGATACAGATCTCAACTTTCGTACTCAGTCGGTGCCGGTGCGTGTGACCTTTGACTGATAGTTGATTCTTTGCATTAGTAACATGACATGTTTTGACTTGTACTGCGCATATTTTTGTTTATAGTTTAGTGTGAAACGGGATAGCATAGATTATGTTTGTATTTTTGGAGAGTGTTGAGTTAAATTAAAATAAAACAATGTCGACAAAAAAGTTTAGCAGTGTAATATAGAAATATTTTACAATAGTAAATGATTTTTGCATGATAAAATTTTTGCAATATGAATGTGCCAAATATGTGATTTTAAGAAATAAAAAGAGATTTGAATTGAAGTTATTAGTATTTTATTGCTACCTATCTTTAAAATTTCATATAAGTAATAAAATTCATTAAGATAAAAGATCCGTTAAAGATCCGCTAAAAAGTAACGGATAAGGATACAGATTTTTTTTCCTCGGATATTAGGCACATCACTAATACATACATACATACAGTACAAATATATATATATATATATTTGCATTTTAGCTTATTCTAGTGCTTTTTTTCATTCTAGTAATTTTGTGAGTGTTTATAATGTCATTTCATTTTTATGTACTGTATATTTAGTGACTGTCTCAAATTTTTTTCAGATTCAAAGCTCCAAATTGTCAGATTAATGTAGGATGATGCCCCATACTTTAATAATAAATTCATAAAATAATCAAAACTTAATACAACACAAAAAATATTACATAATATAAGTTGTTAATTATTGTACATAATTACTGTTTCTTTATTTATGTATATATATTTTAATATAATAATATACTTTTAAAAATTTTATGATTTAATGTAAGTAATAATTGTAAAACATAAAATATACTAATTTCATATTATTAATATTAAGCTCAAAATGAATATGAAAATAAAGCATTTTAAAATATAATCAAAAATATATTTTGTATTTTGTGTATTTTGTGGCTTTGTGTATGTTATGAATTGCATTTTAATAACCAACTTGATATTTGCTAGAATTTAGGATAAACAATATTCACTCTTGAAAAATCTAAATATTTCTAGATTAACAGAAAACTGAATGCTGTATTTCTTATTGACTTTTTGTTAATTTCATACTTTTTTGTGGTTATAAAGTCTAGACAGTTCGTGTCTTTAAAATAAAGAAATATTATTATAGTGATTAAATACATTTTTACATTTTTGTTTTTTGCCAAATAAAGTGTAACTCCATAGAGATTATGAATTCTCTTGTTATTTTGTTGATCATATTCCTCTCTAGCATTTCTATAAATAGTTCTTCTGCTCATAATTCGTTAATGTTTTTCTCTGCAATGTTTTTTCTTTTATTCTTTCTTTGCTCAAATTTTCCTCACTATTTTCCCCAAATTTGGGAGAGAAGTTGCCTTCCCTGCTCCCTGACTTGTATACCCATGATTTCCTCAAGGAATATCAATTTTGAAACTGGTAAGAATATACTTATTTCTATTAGAATAAACATAAGTTTATATTATCTTTCTATTCAACAAAATTTAAACTTTCAATACATTTAAAAGAACACAAACATTTTATATCACATAAATTGAAATAGAAATAACAAATATCTTTTGGATATTTGTTAATTATCTTTCTAAAGATAGTACTAAAAATATTGTATGTATGACTGCAGTCTTTGGTTTTACTAAAGAAATAATCTAAATTAGCTTAAATAATTCTTTAGTCATACTTAATTTTTTTATCATTTATTTACACTATTTTAACATATAAATAAATATTTTAGAAAAAATTTTGGGCCATTTTTTTTATTATTTAAATAATTTATATTCTATTAATTTCTTCATTATTATGTATTTTTCGTTTGTATTTATTTTATTATTTTTTTTATATAAAAAATCAAAACACTTAAAAATGTAGTTTACTGAGAAAGATTTATAAAGTTATTCTTTTATCTGAAGATGATTTAAGAACTTGAAAAAATAATAAATAGTAATACAACAAATGTATTTTTAAGCTGAATTGATAGTTTGAATTTGACAAAGATTAGCAATTATGTTTTACAAATATTCTAAAACATAATTACTAGTTTTAATATTTTATAAACTGTTTGTATGAATACTAATCTAAGTTAACCTTCACATATAACTTCAGTTTTCAGTAAGTGCTTCACATAAGTTTTAAAAGTTAGTCATGATTTAAGACTGTTTTGTTATGAAGACAATTGAGACTTCACAATGATTCGTGTAACTTTCCTCCTTTTTCCCTTCAAATAATTGGCTGTGTATACTACAAATTGTATTGAACAGTAGTCTTCTAAATTATTTTTTTATAACTATTTTTAACTGAATTAAATAAAATGCTCATAAAATAAAGTAATAAATTTTATATTTTTCATAAATAATCTGTAGACATTAAGTTTTTGAATAATTAAAATTTATTTTAAATTATATTGAACTGATATTTAAGAATTATATTTAGATATTTAATTAATTAATGTTTTCAATAATAGTCTGAAAATGTTATTGATGTGAAATAATCCAAATATTCAATTGTATATTTGAATTTTCTTTTAAGTGCAATGATTGTTTCTTAATACTAAAAAAAATAATTTTATTTTCTTAAATATTTGTAACTTTCCCGAATTTTCACTTTTTCTTTATGCTAATCATTTTACTGGTTGGTCAGTGACAAACTTTTCAGTATTTTCAATATTCCTGCTTATCAACTGTTCTTATGAATATTTTTTTTAATTTGAATTGTTCAAATTGTTATTTAAATTTATCAGCATTTGTAACCTGATGATGAACACTATTGTTGTTTGAAAATGTTTGTTCAGTTTGTTCATTTATTAAACATACTGCTGGAATATAAGTTGATTATTCTTAAATGTATCAAATATTAAGCTATAATGTATACTCCTGCCAAATAGAAATTACTACTTTCTCACCTCTGTTATATATAACAGAGGGTAAAGCGATAGGTCAAAAAATGACCCACCAAGACTTAAATTTTTGGACTTGGAACCTTGCAATGTCAAGAAATGCAAAAGACTTCTGGGTTTTATTTCTGTATGTATGGATGTTAGTGTGTGTGAAGAGAGCATGATTTTGTTCACCCTCTTTGAAGCTTAATAATTAATACCTGTGCTTTTTGTCAAAAATTTCTGAAATTTTTCGGAGAGATTTGTGTATTAGGGGATTGATGTTATTAAATTATTAGTGGTTAAAGTTCATTGGGGTGTGGAGGTAAAAGGGTTCATGTGTCATATCTCATAGGTCAGACTTAATGACAATTTTACTCATTATTAGCATTTACAATTTTTTTATAAAACCCATTCTTACCCTCAAAATTAAGCTTTTTGCCATTTTATAATAATTAAAAATATAAAAGTTTTTAATAATAAAATATCATAACAGATGGAACCACACATGCAATTTTAAATGTTGCCAGGAAAGTTAAGCAACTGGTGTGCTGAATTTTTTTTTTTTTTTTTTGAAGGAATTTAAATAATGGAAGATATACAAATTATTTTAAATGAATGTTGTAATACACAATCCTTAAATTCATATTCTTAGTACACTCTTTAGTTATATTAAACAAGTAGATCAAGTTAATATTTACTTTATTGAGGATATTTATTACAGAAATGTTTTAACATACATTTAATTACTTTAGTTTTGTAAATAATTTTATGCCATGAGTTTTAAAAAATTTTAAACTCTTGACATAATTAATCAAATCATAAAATACAGTACTGAACCAAATATCCAACTTTAAGAAATCTGGTATTACCAAAATATCAGCTATTTTTGAAACTGGCTAGTTTTGAATTTGGTGAGCTTTAGTTTGCTGTGTAACTGCTTTGTTTTGGTTTCTGTGGTTTATACATTGCACAAATGCCAGTTCCAGTGGGACTGCTGGCATATGATATGTTAAATACAGTTTCATTCTTTACTTCCATTATTTATTTTATATTTTAAGTATACATTTAGCCTGTGTTCAAAATCTGAAAAATCCAGAAATCTGGACCACTTCCAATTGTAAGCTTTCTGGATATTTGGTCTTGTACTATATACCATAAATTTAAAAGAACAGAAAAATATCTTTTTATATTTTATTTTATTTTATACCTATCATATCCTTTTACATTGCACTACAGTTTTATATATGATATAAATTTTCCTTTATAAAATTATGTTTAATTATATTTTCAGGCTCAAACCCCATTATTAGGTAGTGGAGATAGATACGTAAGTATTGAAATAAATTTTAATGATTAAATTCTTTCATAATTTATAATAATTTGTAAAAATATTTTAAAATATACAAACTTGTAATGATTTTCGTGTTGTATTTTCATAAATATTATTTTTTCAATTAATTTATGAAAAATATAAATAACAGTGTTGACAAAAATAACACAGTGAAGTATGATCTGTTGTCATAGTTGCTATCAGTTTATTTGTGGAATTTACCTTATCTAGTGTATAGGAAAAGATTGCGTTGCTTTCTATCTTTGAAATTCAGAACAAAATTCGTTACTAAATTTCTCTGATACTTCAATTACATGTTATGATTACAACAGATTTTTTAATATATTGAATTGTCTTCATATATTACTCATAATAAGTTTATAAATATGTTAAGGAGAGTATTAAGTCTATTTTTTCTACCTAAATGGGTAAATATATCTTGTAAAATTTTAATTTATTTATATAGTTAATTACCTAATGAATTGTTGATAACTGAAGTAATTAAATGGTGTATATTTATGAAATATAAAATAATAATTTCTTTTCTATTATGTGTGTTATAATATACCTAGATACTAATTTCTAATTAAAAGCAATGTTTTTGGTGTTTATATACATATAGTATATTACATTACAAAATTAATTACAGACTTAAGATAAATATACACTAAAACCAAAAAAATATACAAGTTTTAAAGAAAGACACAGAAAATATTGCTCATAATTATTTTCTATTTTATTTTTTGATATATTATGCATATATGTATGCAAAATTTATCAAATACATATCACACAATATTTGAAGAAAACAAAACAAACTTCTTAAAATACTTGATATTAAAAAAATTTCAATTGGATGATTTTTATAATATATAAAATTGAATAAGTAAAACCAAAAATAATTAAAAATAAAGGTAAAGAAATGTAAGAAATTTACAATAATTTTAATTTTTTATGATATGGTGCAGAAATGCAGGAGATTTTAAGAAACTTACTCTAAAACTAAAGCAAAATAAAATACATAAATATTTTGATATCTTTGACACAATTAACATGCTATCAGGCTGTAAAGTAAGAACCAAACCTGCTTACAAAAGGTTAATTTAAATATTTAAGAATTTCAGCTTTGGAATTTGGAGATTTGGAATTACTGTAATTTAGAATTAATTCCATCTTTGTTAATGATGGTTATAAATGAGGTCAATTTATTTGATTTTAATTCACTTTTGTTTATTTTATATTTTAAAAACTTTATTTTAATATTTAATTTTGAGAATGTGGTTTTAGCATATAACAATATTGGATTTATTTTATCTATATGTAGATAGGAAATAAATTAATGTAAAAATGAGAAAAATATGGAGTTGGATTAAAAAATAATAAATAAAGTATTTAACCAGTTACTATTTTTGTAAATGTAATATAATCAATAATAATATATAGGGTGTTTTTTAAAATTTTAATGTTTATAAAGTTAAAAAAATAGTAATTAATCATAATATCAGTTGCACTTACATTGATTTATATACAGTTATATTTTTATTGTGTTCACTCTAAAATACTTTTTCATTATATTTCTTGTTTTTTGTAATTACTATACACTTTGTGCTAATTTATTTGAATAGATAAATTCTTAAAGCTGAAACTGTGAAAATGTGTTTAAAAATTTAAGATTTGCTTATATAATACCTATATAAATTTAGAAAATATTTTTTCTGCAATGTAACTATGACACAATACTGATTTTATACATAAATAACAAGAATTTAATATAAAAACTTACATCTTTTTGTGTACTATCTCTCTTACCTGCTGCCCACTCCTTCTGGGAAATGGGCATGATGGTATGTATGTAAATTTATGTATAAAATAAAATGATGTAAATTTGAGATTCCATTATACAGAATTATGTATACTTTAATGATTTTAATTAATTGTGAGTAAAATTACTGTTAATTAAGATCATTAATTTATCAATATTTATTAATCATATTATGAGAGTGAGTAATTGAGCAAATTGAAATACAGTAGAGCCTCGAAAACTCGGCCTAATATGGACTGAAGGGTGGCCAAGTTTGTGAAAATGCTGGGTTATCGGGAATGGCATTAAAAAAATAAGTACGAGTGTGGAGTCCTCAGAAAATACTGTACTATACTTGTATGTATTGTTTGCTTGAAAATAAACTGCCCAAATATCTTTAAACAAAGGAAAAGTATGTACTTTATGAAGGTAGAGCCATTACTACATGAAAATAAAAATTAATGAATACACAGTGTACAGTAATTTACCTGATAAGACATACCCCAGGAAAACACTTTATGAGGCATAAAGCTGTCTATAATGAAAATTAATTAACTAAGGATTTTTTTTGCCCTGCCAGGGTGTGGCTGAGTTATCCGTAGTGCCGAGTTTTCGGGAGTCTACTGTATTTGTAAAATCTTAAGTTATGGAGTTTAACACTCAGAAGTGATTGCATAAAATAGGATCAAAGATGATTTTCTTATAATTATTATTTATAATTTTATAAAGTTTTAATAGCTGAGATGTTTTTATTTAGTTAATTTTTTTTATTTAACACTAGTGTGTTAGACGGTTTATTTTTATTTTAAATTTAATTACATGTTATGTTTCTTATAAATGTTAAAGTTAAATAATACAGAATTTCCTAAACTGTATTACATTTGTAAAAATATACCAATGCTTAGAAAAATATGTAAGTAAAGATGCAATAATGATGATGATGATATAATCACAGTCTAATGTTAAGTTTTTTTTTATAAGTTTTTTTCTTTTTTTTTCTATATATATTGGGGCAAAATCTAGTATGGTTTGCTGTTAGATTGATGGAATATCAGAATGACATTCTGCATTCCAAGTAAACTACTCAACTGTCCAAGTCTGTCAAATTCTTCATCAGAATCCATTGGAATTATATGTAGATACTAAACTGTTCAGATTCAGATTACTTTTCACTTAGAAAATTTTGTATACTCTAGCATTAAATAAGTGTAATCAGAAAATGCTATGCTTCTCACAATATTAAATTGCACTTTATGAAACCCTAAAATAAATAACTTTTAAAAATTTTTTAATTTCAAATTTTATTCTGTATTTATTTGTAAGTGATAAAATTACTATGAATGTTGATGTATTTTGAACTATAAATTCATTTCCATTGAAATTATTAGCCATCATTTACATTTTAGTATTTTGTGTGTTACTGTTCAATTTGATTAAATTGATGTAACATCAACCTAAATATTATAATCATTAAATATTGATTTAATTTCATAGTTATAATGCAACAATTGAATTCATAATAAAATGCCTAATTTTATTAGATATTCTGTGTATCCTAGATTTTTTCTAATATTTTATTATGTAAAACTATATGTTGCAAACTCTTAGTTTGCAATTTTTTACTGGTTTTATACAGTAGACTTGATTTATTATAATTATTATTATTATTATTATTACAGATATTGTTGAGTCATATAACATTACCAAACTTAGCATGTCCCAAAATATTTAAGTTAAAATGCAGTAATAAAACTTCACTTATTGTAATCAAAGTTTTAATTTTAGTTATTACCTTAAATTAAATGTTCATTTTTATGCTATTTTTTCACACACAGCCTCAATATGCAGCTAATAATAGACAATAGTTATCAGTTATTATTACTAGTATTAACTAGTGCTTTAAATCAGTGGTTCTTAACCTTTTTATACTTGTGGCNATCAGTTGCACTTACATTGATTTATATACAGTTATATTTTTATTGTGTTCACTCTAAAATACTTTTTCATTATATTTCTTGTTTTTTGTAATTACTATACACTTTGTGCTAATTTATTTGAATAGATAAATTCTTAAAGCTGAAACTGTGAAAATGTGTTTAAAAATTTAAGATTTGCTTATATAATACCTATATAAATTTAGAAAATATTTTTTCTGCAATGTAACTATGACACAATACTGATTTTATACATAAATAACAAGAATTTAATATAAAAACTTACATCTTTTTGTGTACTATCTCTCTTACCTGCTGCCCACTCCTTCTGGGAAATGGGCATGATGGTATGTATGTAAATTTATGTATAAAATAAAATGATGTAAATTTGAGATTCCATTATACAGAATTATGTATACTTTAATGATTTTAATTAATTGTGAGTAAAATTACTGTTAATTAAGATCATTAATTTATCAATATTTATTAATCATATTATGAGAGTGAGTAATTCAGGAAAGTTAAGCAACTGGTGTGCTGAATTTTTTTTTTTTTTTTTTGAAGGAATTTAAATAATGGAAGATATACAAATTATTTTAAATGAATGTTGTAATACACAATCCTTAAATTCATATTCTTAGTACACTCTTTAGTTATATTAAACAAGTAGATCAAGTTAATATTTACTTTATTGAGGATATTTATTACAGAAATGTTTTAACATACATTTAATTACTTTAGTTTTGTAAATAATTTTATGCCATGAGTTTTAAAAAATTTTAAACTCTTGACATAATTAATCAAATCATAAAATACAGTACTGAACCAAATATCCAACTTTAAGAAATCTGGTATTACCAAAATATCAGCTATTTTTGAAACTGGCTAGTTTTGAATTTGGTGAGCTTTAGTTTGCTGTGTAACTGCTTTGTTTTGGTTTCTGTGGTTTATACATTGCACAAATGCCAGTTCCAGTGGGACTGCTGGCATATGATATGTTAAATACAGTTTCATTCTTTACTTCCATTATTTATTTTATATTTTAAGTATACATTTAGCCTGTGTTCAAAATCTGAAAAATCCAGAAATCTGGACCACTTCCAATTGTAAGCTTTCTGGATATTTGGTCTTGTACTATATACCATAAATTTAAAAGAACAGAAAAATATCTTTTTATATTTTATTTTATTTTATACCTATCATATCCTTTTACATTGCACTACAGTTTTATATATGATATAAATTTTCCTTTATAAAATTATGTTTAATTATATTTTCAGGCTCAAACCCCATTATTAGGTAGTGGAGATAGATACGTAAGTATTGAAATAAATTTTAATGATTAAATTCTTTCATAATTTATAATAATTTGTAAAAATATTTTAAAATATACAAACTTGTAATGATTTTCGTGTTGTATTTTCATAAATATTATTTTTTCAATTAATTTATGAAAAATATAAATAACAGTGTTGACAAAAATAACACAGTGAAGTATGATCTGTTGTCATAGTTGCTATCAGTTTATTTGTGGAATTTACCTTATCTAGTGTATAGGAAAAGATTGCGTTGCTTTCTATCTTTGAAATTCAGAACAAAATTCGTTACTAAATTTCTCTGATACTTCAATTACATGTTATGATTACAACAGATTTTTTAATATATTGAATTGTCTTCATATATTACTCATAATAAGTTTATAAATATGTTAAGGAGAGTATTAAGTCTATTTTTTCTACCTAAATGGGTAAATATATCTTGTAAAATTTTAATTTATTTATATAGTTAATTACCTAATGAATTGTTGATAACTGAAGTAATTAAATGGTGTATATTTATGAAATATAAAATAATAATTTCTTTTCTATTATGTGTGTTATAATATACCTAGATACTAATTTCTAATTAAAAGCAATGTTTTTGGTGTTTATATACATATAGTATATTACATTACAAAATTAATTACAGACTTAAGATAAATATACACTAAAACCAAAAAAATATACAAGTTTTAAAGAAAGACACAGAAAATATTGCTCATAATTATTTTCTATTTTATTTTTTGATATATTATGCATATATGTATGCAAAATTTATCAAATACATATCACACAATATTTGAAGAAAACAAAACAAACTTCTTAAAATACTTGATATTAAAAAAATTTCAATTGGATGATTTTTATAATATATAAAATTGAATAAGTAAAACCAAAAATAATTAAAAATAAAGGTAAAGAAATGTAAGAAATTTACAATAATTTTAATTTTTTATGATATGGTGCAGAAATGCAGGAGATTTTAAGAAACTTACTCTAAAACTAAAGCAAAATAAAATACATAAATATTTTGATATCTTTGACACAATTAACATGCTATCAGGCTGTAAAGTAAGAACCAAACCTGCTTACAAAAGGTTAATTTAAATATTTAAGAATTTCAGCTTTGGAATTTGGAGATTTGGAATTACTGTAATTTAGAATTAATTCCATCTTTGTTAATGATGGTTATAAATGAGGTCAATTTATTTGATTTTAATTCACTTTTGTTTATTTTATATTTTAAAAACTTTATTTTAATATTTAATTTTGAGAATGTGGTTTTAGCATATAACAATATTGGATTTATTTTATCTATATGTAGATAGGAAATAAATTAATGTAAAAATGAGAAAAATATGGAGTTGGATTAAAAAATAATAAATAAAGTATTTAACCAGTTACTATTTTTGTAAATGTAATATAATCAATAATAATATATAGGGTGTTTTTTAAAATTTTAATGTTTATAAAGTTAAAAAAATAGTAATTAATCATAATATCAGTTGCACTTACATTGATTTATATACAGTTATATTTTTATTGTGTTCACTCTAAAATACTTTTTCATTATATTTCTTGTTTTTTGTAATTACTATACACTTTGTGCTAATTTATTTGAATAGATAAATTCTTAAAGCTGAAACTGTGAAAATGTGTTTAAAAATTTAAGATTTGCTTATATAATACCTATATAAATTTAGAAAATATTTTTTCTGCAATGTAACTATGACACAATACTGATTTTATACATAAATAACAAGAATTTAATATAAAAACTTACATCTTTTTGTGTACTATCTCTCTTACCTGCTGCCCACTCCTTCTGGGAAATGGGCATGATGGTATGTATGTAAATTTATGTATAAAATAAAATGATGTAAATTTGAGATTCCATTATACAGAATTATGTATACTTTAATGATTTTAATTAATTGTGAGTAAAATTACTGTTAATTAAGATCATTAATTTATCAATATTTATTAATCATATTATGAGAGTGAGTAATTGAGCAAATTGAAATACAGTAGAGCCTCGAAAACTCGGCCTAATATGGACTGAAGGGTGGCCAAGTTTGTGAAAATGCTGGGTTATCGGGAATGGCATTAAAAAAATAAGTACGAGTGTGGAGTCCTCAGAAAATACTGTACTATACTTGTATGTATTGTTTGCTTGAAAATAAACTGCCCAAATATCTTTAAACAAAGGAAAAGTATGTACTTTATGAAGGTAGAGCCATTACTACATGAAAATAAAAATTAATGAATACACAGTGTACAGTAATTTACCTGATAAGACATACCCCAGGAAAACACTTTATGAGGCATAAAGCTGTCTATAATGAAAATTAATTAACTAAGGATTTTTTTTGCCCTGCCAGGGTGTGGCTGAGTTATCCGTAGTGCCGAGTTTTCGGGAGTCTACTGTATTTGTAAAATCTTAAGTTATGGAGTTTAACACTCAGAAGTGATTGCATAAAATAGGATCAAAGATGATTTTCTTATAATTATTATTTATAATTTTATAAAGTTTTAATAGCTGAGATGTTTTTATTTAGTTAATTTTTTTTATTTAACACTAGTGTGTTAGACGGTTTATTTTTATTTTAAATTTAATTACATGTTATGTTTCTTATAAATGTTAAAGTTAAATAATACAGAATTTCCTAAACTGTATTACATTTGTAAAAATATACCAATGCTTAGAAAAATATGTAAGTAAAGATGCAATAATGATGATGATGATATAATCACAGTCTAATGTTAAGTTTTTTTTTATAAGTTTTTTTCTTTTTTTTTCTATATATATTGGGGCAAAATCTAGTATGGTTTGCTGTTAGATTGATGGAATATCAGAATGACATTCTGCATTCCAAGTAAACTACTCAACTGTCCAAGTCTGTCAAATTCTTCATCAGAATCCATTGGAATTATATGTAGATACTAAACTGTTCAGATTCAGATTACTTTTCACTTAGAAAATTTTGTATACTCTAGCATTAAATAAGTGTAATCAGAAAATGCTATGCTTCTCACAATATTAAATTGCACTTTATGAAACCCTAAAATAAATAACTTTTAAAAATTTTTTAATTTCAAATTTTATTCTGTATTTATTTGTAAGTGATAAAATTACTATGAATGTTGATGTATTTTGAACTATAAATTCATTTCCATTGAAATTATTAGCCATCATTTACATTTTAGTATTTTGTGTGTTACTGTTCAATTTGATTAAATTGATGTAACATCAACCTAAATATTATAATCATTAAATATTGATTTAATTTCATAGTTATAATGCAACAATTGAATTCATAATAAAATGCCTAATTTTATTAGATATTCTGTGTATCCTAGATTTTTTCTAATATTTTATTATGTAAAACTATATGTTGCAAACTCTTAGTTTGCAATTTTTTACTGGTTTTATACAGTAGACTTGATTTATTATAATTATTATTATTATTATTATTACAGATATTGTTGAGTCATATAACATTACCAAACTTAGCATGTCCCAAAATATTTAAGTTAAAATGCAGTAATAAAACTTCACTTATTGTAATCAAAGTTTTAATTTTAGTTATTACCTTAAATTAAATGTTCATTTTTATGCTATTTTTTCACACACAGCCTCAATATGCAGCTAATAATAGACAATAGTTATCAGTTATTATTACTAGTATTAACTAGTGCTTTAAATCAGTGGTTCTTAACCTTTTTATACTTGTGGCCCACCAAATCATATAGTATATTACATTACAAAATTAATTACAGACTTAAGATAAATATACACTAAAACCAAAAAAATATACAAGTTTTAAAGAAAGACACAGAAAATATTGCTCATAATTATTTTCTATTTTATTTTTTGATATATTATGCATATATGTATGCAAAATTTATCAAATACATATCACACAATATTTGAAGAAAACAAAACAAACTTCTTAAAATACTTGATATTAAAAAAATTTCAATTGGATGATTNGCGGCCCTCCAAATATTTCATAATTTTTTGTAACCCCCATTTTTTAATAATAATTTATATTTGTTAAATTATCTATAATAAATTGATTTTTTATGAGCCCATATTTGACATAATCACAATCGTATTTTCTAACTTTAATGTTACTTAATTTTATACCTTCAGTTTTAGGACTTCTAGTTTTTTCTGTTGCATTTTTCATTGTATCATCATCGGAACTTTCACTAGTATTTTCTTCACTGTATTTTCTTTTTGAAGGTCCTGGTCCGCGATTACTTACATTAAAAACATTTTTTAATGTTCCTTTCTGTTTTTTGCTCATTTTTATGGGTTAACTGGCTGTTACCCGCGGCTTCACTCGCGCAGATTTTGCAAGCAAACCCTATTTACATTCAATATTTCAACAACCATAGTAATTGTTATTTAACACCTACTGCTGAGAATGATGAGAATTGCCGAGAATCAAACGAACTGTTTTTAATTTGATCAATTTTCTGGAACGTTTACAATCATTCTATAATATGCAATAACAAATTCGAATTTAAAACGGTTCGAAGTCAACCACTTTCAAACCCCATATCTCTCACACCCTTATAGTTATTGAGACGTAACCACCATAGTGCATGATGGGAAACTTGGGGGGTACTACCACACACAAACACCATTCATGTGCAATGTGTAGTTTTGGCTGCAGAGTGAAATATAAGCACAAACATGTCCATTTTTATATATATAGATTATAAATAATTAAAACTAAACACACAATATAAGAAAGAAATGCACTATTATTTAATCCAAAGTCGATGCTAACAACTTGTCATGAAGATTTTGCATATCTTTTGCAAAAACATTTAAATTTTCAAAGCCTATTACTAAGCATATTATTTTTCCTAATTATTTTTAAAATTCCAAGCATTAATAGCTTTTTAGAATTACTTTGAAATAAAAGAAGTAAATACTGTGGTGTAAGTAGCATATTTGCATTTATTTCTTCTGTAGTAACAAAGTTGTATATAGGAAGAAATAAGAAATAAATAAAAAAAAAAACTAAATATGAAAACTTTATCTTTCTTATTTCACTTTTCATTACGATATTTGGTTAGACATCAATTTTCTTTTTATTATATTCTGAAGGAAATTTTGCATAATTTGGCAGCTCCCTGTAAACTTACGGACCCTCCAGGGGGCTGCGGACCCCTGTTAAGAAACACTGCTTTAAATGTTAACAATGGTATTGCTTACAATACAGTATTTTAAATGACTGGTATTTTTTTACTTCAGTTATGCATTAGCTGTTTTTAGACAGTAAAGTTCAAGAAGTCACCATAACTAAATGGTAACTCTTGAATTTTATTAGCAGTCTTGCACTAGTATCAAAGGAATTAATATATTTTAAGTTATGCATTTTTTTTTTATTTGTTTTAACGTGTTCTTTTAATATCAGATTCAATAAAACTAGAATTTCCCTAATTATAGCCTTATTTACGTAGCCTGCTTAAAATGTTATTAGTTTAGATAAGTTTCATGAAGGTGATAACAATAAATGAATGTGTGTATAAATTTATAATAATCAGATGTCTTGCTTTAAATGGGAAAATGCTATTTTTATACATTTTGGCATTTTACCTCTAGAAAAGTTGATAGAACAGGACATCTTAATGTCCTGCTCTATGATTTTGGTCTGAGGACATTCTAAACAAAAATATGGCAATTCAATAATATGAAGTAAATATTTCATTTGAGTAAATTTGATCAAATAGTATCAAATTTATGTTAGAGTGCACTAGCACAGTAGTGAAATAGCAACTGTACTGGCATTTAGAATAAGTGAGCACAATCACAATTGCTAAAATGATGAATAATCTTGTAAAATTTTGCTGAAATTTTAGATATTTTTTCATCAATTCATTTGCTTAAAAAATCGTCTTTAAGAATCTGGATAATTGTAAATTTACTAGCACACTAACAATAAAATTCCAGCAGAAAAATTTTTAATCACAAAGATTTTTCACCTCATTTAAAGACCGTCTTCAGGCTATATTGAATCGAATTATTAAATTGCTTAATGGCTTTCAGTAGAACATATTTCAAGATTCAAAGCAAGTTGAAAGTTAAAATATTCCAAAAGTAATGTAATGCACCCTTTATGAACTTGGAATTAAACTTAACAAAACAGCATTATATAAAACACGATATTTTTAGAAAAATAATATCCAAGTAATTTTCGCAGGCAAAATATTTAAAAAACAATAAACGCATTAATGCAAAAATCAGTTTCACTATCTTTTTCGATTCCGCAATTGTAATGAAATCGTATAATGAGAAAAAATAATAAAATTGTTTTATTATTAATTAATAATTTGTCTTATTGTACTTAATTAATTAAGAAAATATTAAAAATATACAGTATTTTTAAAGTTAAAATAAGATTAAACTAACGAAAACCAAAAGCAAAGTGATGGAGAGATAGGACGCGCTTGTATATTGATGACATAATACACGTAACTGAGGAGTGAACGAAAAGAACCGAGTTGAATTAATTAAGTCGGAAAAAAGAAAGTGTGCATTATAATCGAGAAAATGCGACTATAGTATTAATCTTTAAACTATTGGTATTAAATCTGCCTTATAAAATCAGGACAACTCCTGTAAATCAAGTTATAGTATTCGATAAGAATAAAATACAATACCAATATAGCCCTATCGTTGAAAAAATTCGCTTATTTTTGCTCACCTCGAGTTTTGCTTAGTAGAAATGGCTAAAACATGCGCAAAATACGTACGGAAATACGGTATTACAGCACCACCTGTATTGGACGACCACCTGTCTAAAAGACCACTTTTTGAAGGAAATGGGTGGTCGCTATAGACAGGTTTTACTGTACTTGGGTTAGTTGTTGCCAGTCCTGGACTTCAGAAACTGGCAAAAACAACAGAAATGAACTAATTACAAAGTATTACTAGAAAAACATGAAACTACGTTAGTAATAAATAACCACACAAAAGTTATAAAAAATCAAAAGTATAATTAGTCCAAATCAAAAATGAAATTAAAACAAATGTTCACAAAAGTTTCCCAACAGTTGGGAATTTAAATCTAACTTAAAATTAATTCTCTGCAAGAACCAACAAAATAAATCAGAACTAATTTACTTATAAACAAAACAGACTTTTATGGTCTAAACCGCATAACCATCACACCAAAATGTTAGAAAATCCTTTTATCAATCAAACTCGATTCAGAACTCGCCTTGCTTGCTTTCAGGAGCTTTGCCTCACTGTCTTAAGCTTCATTGAGGTTTTTTTATTTATATCAGGTGTGACATCACAATTGAATACACCACTCTAACTTACTTATGTATGTACAGCTATATGCTAACAATATATATGTATATAAATTTTTTTTCTTTTATAATAGTTATTCCAATCTTTTGGAAAAAAATGTTTTCTGATTTTTAAAATCAGTAACAGAAAGATTAAAAAACAATTCTTTAATTCCACTCAGAGATCACTTAACCTGAGATGCCATTGAGAGATTGGCAGTTTTAGTTTTATGAGTGTCAGACATGTTAACAGTAAGGTTTTTATCATTATTTTAGAACTTTGTACAGGGAAGGTGTGGAGTTTTGTTTTTTAAACAAAATAAAATGTCCCCAAAATAACAACAATAACTAAATAAAAATCCTGAAAATAGAAGATAATGTTTGGACATGACTCCTTACAGTAGAAACATTATCAAACTCACATCACCATCAACAAACAAAATTCTTTGAGTTAAAGTTTTAAACCAATAATACAGATTGACTAAAACCTTTAACGTGAAATTTTATTTCTACATAAAATGCAGTTTGCTTAAAAAAACACCACCTTAAATACTTTTTCAACAGGACTTTAATTTATTTAAACAAATGTTTTTGACTTCTTTTCATAAGTCTGCATCAGGTTTAACAAGAAAATCTGAAATTTAACTTTTTAACTGACATCTAACATTTTTTGAAACATAAATTGATATTTAAACTTGATATTAAACATAACATATTAAACATTAAACTGTTATGTTTAATATCAAGTTACATATTACACATTATGATATATATATGAATGAGATAAATTCCAACAAAGATAGTTTAAAACTAAAATTAAACCAACTTAGTACAACAGAAGTGCATTTTTTAGACACTGGCATTTCATTCAAAAACAGTTTCTTAATTTAAGCACAAAGGTATATATCAAGCCCACCCACGACCATTATACATTCCTTCCTCCTCCAATGATTTAGACATGTGAAGGTATACCTCAAATTACGTCATTTAGAGTTACGCCGTTCCCGATTATAGTCATTTGTCAAAAAAGTATATGGAAAAATAAAAATCAAGTTTAAGTCATTTTATTCAACTTTACGTCTGTCCACCACAAATATTGAAGTCGTAATATTACTAGAAAAGCGTTTAAAGCACATAAAATCATATTAAAATACTGTATATACATTTACAAGTATGTAATGTATTTACATTACATGCATTTGTAAATTTAGATTGCTTTTTTCTGTACTATATTAAAAACTAAAATTGATTTATTTGTAAGCTTAAAATAGATCCTTATTAACCATATATTATTAAAAATGCATTAATAAATAAAATACAGAACCGGGAATGATAATTTATGGTTTAGCCTAGTGACAAGTAGATTCGGAGACAAGTAAATTCGACTTACGCGTCGCCTCTCCTGGAACCAATTACCGACATAAGATGAGGTATACCTTTATAAGCTTTTGGCATTTAGAGCTCTTATTAGAAGATTAATACTCCATTATTGCTCCAACGTGTACAACAGGTTGCAAGAATTGAATAGGATCAGAATCATTGCTAGAACCTTGGGATTTGGAGCAAAAGTTATTGAGGAGTTAAATAAGCTCATACTCAGATCCTAATAAAAAGAAGACAAAGCAGAATATGAACAAAGAAGTTACTAGGTTCACTTACAACAGAGGAATGTCCAATATCACGAAGAAATTGCAGACTACAAGAATACAAGATAACTATACAAAAGGGCTCCCATGGTTTATAATTTGTTTAGAATGACAAAGATACGATCTAAAAGGAAGAACAATCTGGGTATACAAGATACCATATAAAAATGATCAATTAGGCCTGAACAAATAATAATAATAAAGGAGGAGGAGGGGCTGTCTGCTTTTGCAAACTTAGCCCACTAGGAAGAGAAAGGAGTGAAGAAAAGGTTCTGAAGGGAGAAGTATAAAGGAAAAGAGGGAAAAGTAATGCTGAAAAAAGTTATTAGGACCTCAGAACGCTGCATTGGAAATTATTAATAACCAAAATTACAAAAGTTGACAAGACCGTTATACAATATTAACAATTACAAGAAATGGTCCGGTTACAGTAAAAGGCAAAACCCATTACATATGGGTAGGTATAAACTAACCTTGAACACTGCAATTTTACAATAATATTAAGAACTGGTTACAATTTTAACATGCAGAGAGAATGTAAATATCAGCTTACTATGATATAATAATACAGATTACGTGGTACGTGAAGACTCGATACATATAAATGGGAATACTTTTTTTTTTTCATCTAGAATCTAAAACTAAACTAATACTAGACAACTAAACTATGTACACAAGATTTCTACATGGCTGATCAATTAATCACTGATAATGTCACTTTTCCATTTTTTCACTGTCTTTCTGCTCATCTTGTCTGCTCTTGTTTTCATTCTCAAGAATTTTTTTCTTTCCTGTAGAAGTCTAGCAGAAGAGCCCTGGAGCTTTCAATAAACCTTTCAAAACACTTCCAGAGATTTTTCTTATCAAAAAAGTTTTGTAGTGTCGGTGGCCAATTATGAACTTCTTGAAGGCATTCCCTATAGAATGGAATGTGTTGATCCTCATATCGTTCACAGTGGAATATAAAATGTATAGCATCTCCTAAACTATTATTGTTGCACCTGCATTTATTAGTGTTTCTCTTCTTAAAGCGGTAGAGGTAGGCCATAAAATTGCCATGCCTCGTTAAACATTGGGTGGTTTCAGATCTAGGTTTGTAGTAATTAGCCTTGATGCCATTAGTAATAGAGGGAAACTGGTGGCAAAGTCTCCCCATTGTAGAATTATTCCAATTTTCCTGCCATTCAATTAGTGCCCATTCGTTTAAGGAATTTTTCAGTGTTGATTTTGGTAACCTTGTATATGTATCCTGCATCTTGAGAGTACCAGCCATTTTGGCCAAAGAATCGGCCAGTTCGTTTCCTTTATGTCCTTTATGAGCTGGTATCCAACTGAATTGAATATTGCAGGTAGTACTGAGATACTGTGCTACTTTAATAACTTCTTTGCCCAGTAGCATGATGTTTTCAGTTTTTGCCAAGACATGAAGAACCACCTTACTGTCAATAAGGAATTTTATGTTACCTTTGTATTTATTTAAGTTATCTTTTATTTGGGTGATTGCTTTGTACGTGGCCCATAGTTCAGCTTGCATAATGCTACAATGTTTAGCAAGTTTTAATCTGGCCTGATATATTGTCTTATTGTTGTTTTGAATGCACACACCAGCTCCCACTCTGCACTCTTGCTTAGAACCATCTGTGTACACTATCCACTGAAAGTATCTGTATGTTTCGGGATTATAATCGAAAGTTATTTTGTAGCTGTGCATGTCTGCTGGGTGTAGTTCGAGGCATATATCATTACTAGTTCTATGAATTTCATATTTTTTAATAATATCAGGTCTGAACAAAGAATATATAGGTGTCACCTCCAGGAATTTCAGCAAAAGGCTTAAAGAGCATATATACAATGTAAACAAAGGGCATTATACTACGGCACTATCCAGAGTAGCACAAACAGAGGGTTCGGTTGTTGAATGGAATGAGGCTAGGATTGTTAGACCGGTGTACTCACCATCTTTAGCAATGACTGAAGAAAAGTTTGAAATACATATAGATCCAATCTTACTGGCAAATGTTTAAACCACAAAGATGCCACAGGATTACCATCGGCAAGGAAATATATTATCAAAAATAACACAGTAAAATATAATACGTAACACGCACTCTGTCGATATAATTATGTATATTGTGTTGGTATATTTGTATTTTATTTTATTCCATGTATTATAATTAGTTCAATTTGACATATTTATACTACAGTATTTGTTATATTTTTGATATATTTGATATTTCAACAAGATGTACAAAACAGTTATAAAAAATTTGAATTTCTTTTCACATAATCGTTCAAACCTGGATACTGTGCTACTTTAATAACTTTCAACACAAAAAATGTTCCAGAGAGTTCAAAATACCTGATGATGGCCTGTAGATCAGGTTGAAAACGTTTGTAAAACAATAAATATTGGTTCTCAGAGGCATAAGGTGTGTGTGTTTAAAGAATCTAAATATATATTGAAATGTATTTTTATGTTTAGATAATATATTGTCTCTGGAATTTTCTGTTCTAAATTTTAAAGTGATTGCAGCAATGCCATGATTATTAGTATATATCTCAAAAATTCTTCAATTTTTCTCTCATTTAATAAATATTTAGTCTATTCTATCTGTGTGTGTGTGTGTGTATTTTTTTGTTCATTTCAATATATATATATTGAAATGAACAAAAAGAAATACCAATATCACATTGGTATTTTCATTCAACGGAGTTGTCATCCTGGAGTAAACTTTAGAATTGCTAAAAAGGCAATAGAGTTGAGTTGTTACACATTTATAGCTTAGTTCAAGTTTATTGTGTATGCAGATATGAGCCTGTAAATGGTGTGATATGCATATGTGTGTGGTGGCAATGTCTCAAATTCTGTTTAGTTCCTACATTCTGTGTATGAAATCCATGTAATGTGTATGTGCCCTTGCAATCAGGGCCTTAAAGTTTACCATTTTTTGAGCATCTAGGAATATACTGAGGGTGGGATGCCAGTTTCACATAGACATCTTTGTATATTTCACCTCTTAAGCATTAAGTCTACATCAAGAAAGTGTGCCCTGTTGTCATATCTAATATAGTTTTATTTGTTTTATTTTTAATCCATTGTGGTTTTCATTCCCCATGCTAAATAGCAATTCACTGAAAGCTATAGAATAATATTACATATATGGTATTCCTCATATGTAACTATTTATAGTCAGAAACTGCTTTGAAAAATGTTCTAAGAACTATCACAGTTAGAATGTAAGTTATCTTACTTCAAATAATTATACATAAGTTTAATTTATATAATTGTTAGTACAAAAATTTTAAAATTATGTGATGTAATATAGTGTTTATATTATATTTTATGTTAAAGAATCTTCTAAAGCTAATTGGTAATTATATTTTTCTAAAAATTCTGAAGAGAACTCTTTCTAAACACTCTCATATAAATCAGATATTTATATCTAAAAATATTTAACCAATAAATTGTTTTCCATAACTTTTCATTTTTATATTTTCAAATTTCTGTATATACATATATATTATTTTAATCTCTTCAGACAAATGGAGATGATGATTGGGAGTATGAAGAAATTACACTTGAAAGGGTATGTATATTAAATTTTTTTTATTTTAAATAATTATTAATGTTAATTTTATTATGATTATATGTAATTTGTCTTGTTATAAGTAATTTTATACAGTTAGTCTTATATTGTCAGTTTGTTGAATATTTTCAAGGATCTTCAGATGATCATCAACTTACAAAATTAACCCATACAGGCCTAAAAATTTATTAAACATACTTTATTACTAAGTTTTATAAAATATGTTTAAAACAAATAAAAAAGACTTGACAATGGTTTATAATAAAATTGTTTATTATTTTATATGATTTACAAGGCATCCTATATATCAGTGGTTCTCAACCTGTTTTGTTGATGTACCCTATTAGCCCATTAGTTGTTTCTCAAGTACCCTTTATATTTTTGTATGTAAATTTTATAATTACTGCGTTAGATGTAACTATACTTAGTAACTAACTAACTATAACTAAAAGTGAATTACTTATTTTATGTAAATAATAATAAATTTAATCAGGTACATACATTTATTTATTATTATTTGATAAGTATATTATATAAAATCACAGAAGTCATTTCATTACATGCATAAATTACATTTCCTAAAAATAAATAATTATAACTAACAATAAAGAAAATTTAAATTATTCTACAATAATTTCTAACAAAATTTAATGAGATATTTGTTGGGATAAATCTTCTGCAATTTTTTCAAAATGTGGTTCCCACATTGTTAAATAGAGATTATAATTATGTACTGACCTTGAAAGTAATGGCTGTGAATTTATAACGTGGGAATTTATAAACAATAAATGAGTCTTTCAATTTTTGTAACAAACATAACATCTAAACTTGCTAAATATCAAGTAATGCGTGCATGCAGTGACACGCATTGCATGGTGAGGGTATGATCCAGGCCTCCTTATTCCTAATACCAGTAGTCCAGTAAAAACACGAAAAGCCCCAATGTTATCAAGTAATAATTATAGAATAGAAAAAAAATTTTTCTATTCTAAAATTAATGCTCGGTTAAACCGTAATTTTACTAGACTATAGGTTCACTCGGCACTAACAGCACGAATAGACAGACAAATCAAGTGGATAAACAAGTTGTTTAGACTGTTAAAAGGGAAATCGATGTTCACACTGGGATATTTTAAAGCAACTTTTTGTCGTTTCTTGTTTCTTGTGTTAATAATTTACATCAAAATTGATTAACATACGCCATTTTATAATGAAAGTTAGATGTACCCTTTCGATTTATGCTCCTACCCGTAGGGATACATGTATCCCAAGTTGAGAACCACTGCTATATACAGAACATTAAGCATATGGCATGCTATTATGTTAGCTATATCCAATCTCTTACTTATAAATTATATTGTGTGGAATTTTACAGAACACTTTATATGCAGACCAACATTGCATTTGTTGCATCTTGTATTTTTTGCATGACAATAATAATTACATCTTGTTTTCTTCTCTTGAGGCATTACCAAATGATCTAAATAGTTGTACCTCAACTCTAATTTCTGTTGTGTGTGACCTTTTTGACATGTTACAAATTATTTATTTTGTTGTAAAATAGTTGTGGCAATGCATCTTCTAAATGCCACTTGATACATAGTACATTTCTGTTTTGATGTATTTGCCAATAATGGCCTAATTTTGGCAAATTTGTCATTTTTACAAATTGATATTATCAGTAAGATGAATACAGGGATAAATTCAAATTTGTCACAAGAAATTGACTCTGAAACTAAGGAATTATTTAGTGTCTTTTGAATTTTCCCAATACATTCTTCTTCAAGAGAGAATATCAATAAAACATCATATTTCTGATATTTCAACATGAGTATTTTAATTTTTCTGTTGAGAATATCTTTGTTTCTTCAACTGTTTTTATAATATTTCATTATCAAAGAATTTTAAAAATAGTTTTAATGGAGTTTCTTTAGCTACACTACAATCTTCAGCATCGGAAAAGACATGATTATCAATAAGTAAGTTTTCTCTCACCTAATGATAATGCTTTTTCTTTCTTATTTTTTCTTGATTTTGGCATACAGTTTTATTAAACGATATTTCATCTTCAAAATTGCAATCTTCAAGTTATTGACTTCAGTAGTTTATTTCTACATTTCTTTGCATTTGACTTGCTGGTAAATTATTTATATCTGTAAGATTCTCATCTCCAGAGTCTTCATTAGTCATATTGCTGCATGCATTTGTAGGAGGAATAGAGTAATTGATTCAGCATCAATTTCATCTACATCTAACATAGACAATGTATTATGAAGGATTAAATCATTATAAAAGAAAGTAGCGTCATAAATGACTAATATGTAACTTTACTTTACTTTGCTATTAAATTCAATACAAATTATGAAATATTTTGTATTAAAAACTAGAAAACTTAAGTATGTATTTTATAAATTTTGTACAAAATTTATCTTATATTTTGAAGTTAACACTAAAATCAGCCATATCAAAAAAAAAAAAAAAAAAATGCTATTTCAATCAAATAAATTATATTTCAAAAATTTGCAAAAAAAAAAAAAAAACTACAAATTGTGTTTACTTTATCAGTTATAACTGGAAACTAAGTGCCTACACAAAATAATTCATAACAATTCATCATTCTAAGCAGATTTAACCAGGTTTTAAGCATCCTGCATGTATGGGTTAAGACATAAAAATAAATGAAATGTATAATTTAAATATTATCTAAAATTATTTTACATAAACATTATCTAATTAAAATGTTACATCAAAATAACATTTATCTTTCTTTATTTCAACATCTTATGTAATACAGTAAGACCCCACTTAACGCAGGGTATGCGTTCATAGGCAACAAAATGCTAAATGAAATATCTTTCGTCAAGCAAATGTCAGTAGCAGAAGATTGCATCCAAAATGCTCACTTTGCTTTTGCACTCCTTTCAAAATCTGGATCATTTGCTAGAATTTGATCAACAATTTTGGTTATCATTACCAAACTTTTACTAAAGAAATCTGTAGAGAAATTCTTTGGGTTCTTCGTTTTCAAAAAGTTTGGTAATGGAATCACTATTTTCCAGTTGCACATGAATTCCTTGTTCTGCCAGTTCTTGAAAGTCATCGTTGGTAAGGCTCTTACCAGAAACCTGAGGTAATTCCTCAATATCCTGCTCATCTACACCTTCTAGTCCTGCTGTATCAATTAGGCTCTTGTTGAGAATTCTTGGATACCTTCAGTCATAACTTCTTCCACACTTCATTCATGCATTTATCAGTTAATTCTTTCCAAGCAAAGTTGATATTGCCTATGGCATCCATGATGTTATATTTTTTCCAAAATTGCACATAACAAACATAGATTTTTGGAAAGTACAGTGCTACAACAAATTGCCACCTTTTGCTGATTAGTTTGTGTTTGTAAATAATTGTATTATATGCAATTCAATTAAATGCCGCGATAATTTGAATCAGCATGAATTTTGAGCTTTCTTTAGGCTTCGAGTAGACTGTGTTATATTGAATCAGCATTAAGCGGGGTCTTACTGTACTTGTAATAATTAATATATATTATATAAGAAATTCAATCTAAACTCCAGTTTTGAAAATAATACTTTTATTCATCTGGATTTAGGTGTAATAAACTTAGGAATTTTTAAAACTAAAACATACACTATAAGAATAAATGAAATATTATTAGAAAAATAAAGATGTATTTATAATCATATCTCATTACTATAGAACAGTGTTCCACAACTGGTGTGCCGTCACAAGGTGAAAGGTGTGACATGAACTTTTACATATTCTATTAATTTCAAGTTTTATTTATATTAGGTTGTTCGGAAAGTAAGTATGTTTTTTTACCACTAGACGGATTAGTCATATTTTTCCCGCCATTTTCATTCTAAACATATTTTGACAGTTGGCATTTTAAGGCTTATTTGTAAAAAGTTTTGTTTGATTTTGTGCAATTGTTTATTTTTCGTGTCCCATCAAATATGGAAGATTGAAAGCAGCATTTTTGGCATATTTTGCTCTTTTATTACCGAAAAGTTAAAAATTCTGTTCAAGCGAGAAAAAATTGTGAGACATGTATGGAGAAGATGTATTGACAGAACGACAGTGCTAAAACTGGTTTACAAAATTTCATTCTGGCAATTTCAATATTGAAGATGCACCACATTCTGGATGGCCAGTTGAAGCCAATGAAAACGAATTAAAGGTNTGCATGTATGGGTTAAGACATAAAAATAAATGAAATGTATAATTTAAATATTATCTAAAATTATTTTACATAAACATTATCTAATTAAAATGTTACATCAAAATAACATTTATCTTTCTTTATTTCAACATCTTATGTAATACAGTAAGACCCCACTTAACGCAGGGTATGCGTTCATAGGCAACAAAATGCTAAATGAAATATCTTTCGTCAAGCAAATGTCAGTAGCAGAAGATTGCATCCAAAATGCTCACTTTGCTTTTGCACTCCTTTCAAAATCTGGATCATTTGCTAGAATTTGATCAACAATTTTGGTTATCATTACCAAACTTTTACTAAAGAAATCTGTAGAGAAATTCTTTGGGTTCTTCGTTTTCAAAAAGTTTGGTAATGGAATCACTATTTTCCAGTTGCACATGAATTCCTTGTTCTGCCAGTTCTTGAAAGTCATCGTTGGTAAGGCTCTTACCAGAAACCTGAGGTAATTCCTCAATATCCTGCTCATCTACACCTTCTAGTCCTGCTGTATCAATTAGGCTCTTGTTGAGAATTCTTGGATACCTTCAGTCATAACTTCTTCCACACTTCATTCATGCATTTATCAGTTAATTCTTTCCAAGCAAAGTTGATATTGCCTATGGCATCCATGATGTTATATTTTTTCCAAAATTGCACATAACAAACATAGATTTTTGGAAAGTACAGTGCTACAACAAATTGCCACCTTTTGCTGATTAGTTTGTGTTTGTAAATAATTGTATTATATGCAATTCAATTAAATGCCGCGATAATTTGAATCAGCATGAATTTTGAGCTTTCTTTAGGCTTCGAGTAGACTGTGTTATATTGAATCAGCATTAAGCGGGGTCTTACTGTACTTGTAATAATTAATATATATTATATAAGAAATTCAATCTAAACTCCAGTTTTGAAAATAATACTTTTATTCATCTGGATTTAGGTGTAATAAACTTAGGAATTTTTAAAACTAAAACATACACTATAAGAATAAATGAAATATTATTAGAAAAATAAAGATGTATTTATAATCATATCTCATTACTATAGAACAGTGTTCCACAACTGGTGTGCCGTCACAAGGTGAAAGGTGTGACATGAACTTTTACATATTCTATTAATTTCAAGTTTTATTTATATTAGGTTGTTCGGAAAGTAAGTATGTTTTTTTACCACTAGACGGATTAGTCATATTTTTCCCGCCATTTTCATTCTAAACATATTTTGACAGTTGGCATTTTAAGGCTTATTTGTAAAAAGTTTTGTTTGATTTTGTGCAATTGTTTATTTTTCGTGTCCCATCAAATATGGAAGATTGAAAGCAGCATTTTTGGCATATTTTGCTCTTTTATTACCGAAAAGTTAAAAATTCTGTTCAAGCGAGAAAAAATTGTGAGACATGTATGGAGAAGATGTATTGACAGAACGACAGTGCTAAAACTGGTTTACAAAATTTCATTCTGGCAATTTCAATATTGAAGATGCACCACATTCTGGATGGCCAGTTGAAGCCAATGAAAACGAAATAAAGGTACTGATTGAAGCAAACTGCCGAATAACAACACGTGAAATCACTAAGAGATTAAATTTGTCAAATTGAACTGTTTATGATTACTTGAAACAAATTGGTTTCGTTTCAAAGCTTGATATATGGGTTTCACATGTTCTTAAAGAGAGATGCTCTCTTTGGTGGGATTTTAAGAAAATTTTTTTTTGGCTTTTACCAGACAATTTAACAATTGATTCGAAAGTGTACTGCCATCAAGTAAACAAATTGAGTAATAGCATCAAACAGAAAAGGCAGCCAGAATTGATCAATAAAACAGGTTTAGTGTTTTACCACGATAATGGCAAATTTCACACAAGTTTGGTATCTCGTCAGAAACTGTTATAACTTAGATGGGACGTGCTATCACACCAACCATATTCGCCAGGTCGAGCACACTCAGATTATTATTTGTTCTGGTCTATACAATTTTTTTTTTACTGTAAGATATTTACTTCAAATGACAATGTCAAAAATCACTTGGATCAGTTTTTTGTAAGCAACAATCAAATCTTTTATGAATGTGAAATCATGCTACTACTAGAAATGATGACAACAGGTATTTGACCAAAATGGTTGATATATAATTCAATAAAATATTTATTTATTATAAAAATATTGTGTTTTTTTCCACGGAAAAGAAACGAACTTGCTTTCCGAACAACCCAATATATTTTTATCACAGTTGTTGTGTTTCTTATGCTTGTATTTCATTCACTGATGAAATAAGATGATGTTAAAGCAATAAACACATATGTCATCCCAGTACTCACTTATTCTTTTGGAGTTATACATTGGACTCACACAGATCTCGAGCAACTCCAAAGGAAAACAAGAACAACACTTACTAAGCATAAACAACATCATCCTAAATCCGCCACAGAAAGATTAACCCTTCCACATAAAGATGGCGGATGTGGCCTGATTGACATAGTTAACCTTCACTACAAACAAGTACAGTCACTGCGAGAGTTTTTCTGCAGGAAACAAGAAACATTACAGTTACATAAAGCAGTAACTCTAGCAGACTCAAATAATGCACCATTAAATTTACATTCACAAAATATGGACACGACACAACATATAAATAGCATAGACACCATTAAGCAATCGTGGGTGCAAAAGGCACTCCATGGCAGACATCCCTTTGACCTGGCCCAGGATTTTGTTGACAAAACTGTGTCAAACAGCTGGTTAGCTCAGGGATGCCTCTTTGGAGAGACGGAAGAATTCATGATTGCCATACATCAGTGTTTCTCAACCTGTAGGTCGCAACCCCCAGGTGCGTCGCAAAGCCATACATGGGGGGTCGCAGGTAAAAGAAAAAGACAAGTGTTTGTAGGTCCTACACTACAATAAAAAAACTACAATTTCAGTGAGAAGCCTGTGCTTGTTTATTTTACAGTATAATTAGTTTTTTGATCGATATTTAAATCTCAACAGAAAGAAAATTAAATACGTACCGGTAGTTTTTTTAAAATCACTGACATAGTTTTAATATGGCCGTGGGGGTCGTCAGAATTTTTTAACTTGTAAAGGGGTCGCGTATTCAAGAAGGTTGAAAAACACTGCCATACTGGATCAGGTCATAAATACTAAAAACTACAGAAAACACATACTCAAAGATACAATAATCACAAACGACACATGCAGAAAATGTCACATCATGCTAGAAACCATACAACACATTACTTCTGGTTGCAACCTCTTGGCACAGACAAATAATTTACATAGACATAATCAAGTAGCAAATACATCAAGAGCTTGCAAAGAAACACAAATTATTAGACATCCACAAACCATACTACAAATACATTCAACAGACAGTATTGGAAAATAACATGCACAAAATGTACTTCAACAGCCATAATCACTGATAAAACAATTTACCACAACAGACCAGACATCACACTTATTGACAAACACAATAAAATCACATACATTATAGACATCCATTCCAAACACTCACAAAACACGTTCACTGAAAAAGTCAGAAAGTACACAGAACTCGCCCAGGAAATAAGGCATCTGTGGAGGATGGATAGGGTGCCTACTGTACCTGTCGTTTTCTTTTCTATAGGTGTCATACCATACACAAAAGCCTGGGAACATTACAATTGAATAGAAATACATACATCACACTACAGAAGGCCACTATATTGAATACATGTCATATTGTTAGGAAATTCCTGAATACAGACACAGACTGACATACTTATTTAATTTTTGTCTTGTTTTGAAGTTACTATGCCTTCACTCTGGTACACAGCCATCAGTGCCAACCGAGTGTAACTCACAAAACTCAACATAATAATAATAATAATATGTTTATGGCATTATGAAGTTCTATTAATTGTATCATATAATATGTTTTTGAGGGGAATAACATTTTGGTGTGCCATGTTGAGTCATAAGTGTGCCACAAGTAGAAAAAGGTTGCGGAACACTGCCATAGAACATAGATCGTGGCATTTCTAAATTTCAGAATAAACGATATATTTTAAACTATATTAAAACTATATTATAATTAAATTTTATAATATAAAATTGAAAAAACATTTTTAAGTAGGCTATATCATCTATATTTATAGTTTTTAGAACTGTATAAAAGTTGGATTAAAAGGAACAATTTTTAGCACTTTATATTTAATTAATTGTGAATTAATTGCAAATTATATTAGATATGAGCATAAAAATTTTGGAAGGAAAAATCAACCTGAAATGAATCTTGAACCTATTTTGAGCTGCTTTTTTTAGAATTTTCCAAATTATTTAATTAAAATTCAAAATGAATTTCTAATTATTAATCTTAGGCATTTGAGCTGCCATCTTGTCCTATTTTTTGGCAAAATTCCATTATTTAATTGATGAATAATTAGCTTAATTTTAGCCTGAAAATAATTTGGCCTTGAGATATGTGTGACTGTTAAATTGGATTATAGACAAACTTTGGGCATTTTAACCTAATATTCTGGAATGTCAAAGATAATTCAAGCCCTTAATGTTACATATCCAATGTTACAGAGTTCAAATTAATAGGATATTAGTAACACACCAATATGTAATACTGATAATAAAAGTAATAAACTGTCCTAAACTGTTAATAGTTTCAGAAATAATCACTAACTTATGTAATTAAATGTGTTGCAAATGTGTAACTACAAATATTTTTGATAATTCACATACATATACATATTGCTTTTAAGTGTATAGAACAAAATGGAAAAAAGCATTTAAATTTAAAAGCAGTAAATATTGCATATTTGGTTTTTTTACATATGATTTTTTTCACTTACTCCAAGGGCTTTGCCTACTTTTTCCCAATATACCCTGTTTCCCCGAAAATAAGAGTGTCTTATATTAATTTTTGCTCTCAAAGATGCGTTGAATCTTATTTTCAGGGGATGTCTTATTTTTCCATGAAGAAGAATTCACATTTATTTTTGAACAAAAAAATTCCCAAGTCTAACTTAAACAAGAGTGACGTAAATCCAGTTGTGTCGAACTGAACTTACGAAGTTCCCGTGCTGGAGTGGACTTCCCACTCTCGCTTCAACTTAACCTTTTCATAGCATCGACATTGGGGTCGATGACAAATTAGTGCTTACTGAACCGTAGCACTATGCAAATGTGATGTGGCATGATTCCCGGCCAACCAATTAGCAATCCCCAGCCGTAACATTATGCAAATCTGTGATTCCCAAGCCATAGTCTTATGCAAATCATGCTGTGTGGCGTGATTGTCTGCTGACCAATCAATGGCTGTACTTTCAAAAAGCCAACAGCCACTTTCAACCATCTGTCGATGACCATTACAACTAAAAAAAAAAGTTTGCGAGGTCTTACTTTCGGGGAGAGGTCTTATATTTCGCAATTCAGCAAACCTCTGCTAGGTCTTATTTTCAGAGGATGTCTTATTTTTGGGGAAACACAGTAGGGGAGATATAGACTATTCATAACAAAATTTTGTGACTCAACTCCCTGCGAGAGATAAACCCTGCTGAGCCAAATCCTCATTCCTTTCCTTCTCTTTGCATAATCTATTGTGGAGTGGGTGGCCCAGCCCTCCCACCCCTGCTTGCTTGCTTGCTTGCTTGCTTGCTTGCTTGCTTGCTTGCTTGCTTGCTTGCTTGCTTGCCCCTCAACCAACACTTGTTTTGACTTCACTCAATTGTCCCATGGTTTTCATCATGGCATTCCCAATATAAACTATTCAGAAAAAATTTTTGACAAGGCATTGATTCCTGCTGCTGTCATTTCTTTTTTTTTTTCCGTGATGGAAGAGAGTGTCCTGATGATTTTAAGCTAAATATTTTATATACAGAGTAGATGTATATAGACATAAGTTATCTATCATTCCAATTAATATTTTCTTCTGTAATATACTTTTGTTGTACTTCAGTCATAAAGCTTTTCATCTTGCAATGAATCTTTCTCTCTCTCTTTTTCAATTTACTTTTATAAGATGTACTGTACATTAATAACAATTTAAATTAATGAGGGTATGGAGTAAGTCAGTTGCTACTATGGAAACACACCTTTATTCTCATACTTGCATGATTATTACATAAGTTCCTTAGTGCACCCCAAAAAACTACAAGTGGTAATTAAAGTGCCCTGCAATGTATAAATGTAAAATAATATTTTTGTTTGTTTACATTAACTGCTATTTAACCACATTTGATCTATAAATTTAAAAAATAAAATATATAAAAGTATTTGTAGTCTAAAGTTTTTAGTATACCTTGTTTTAGGAGTAGAGGTTACTTTTCTGGCTATCAAAGTCATCAGGATACCATGACCACCCATCCAATTCCTGGTTTAAAGCAGAGCAAGACTTTCCAGCCTAACCTGTTCGGGGCAAACTAAGGATTTCCTATGTTTCAACAGAAATTATATTTGATTTTTTGTTCAGTGTTGTTACTGATTAGTTTGGTTCTGGTCACTTTTGTAAACATCTGTACTGACTGAAATTCTTTTCCTCAGTCTTTTGCAGATCTCCTGAGGAGACTTTTCTGCATCTCATTTGTGAATATGCACATCTTTGCTCAGGTGGACTTGTTCATCTGGGGTTTTTTTTTTTTTTTTTTTTTGAGCCCTGGTTAGGTCCTTCAACTTTCCTTCAGAGGTCTTTTTTAAAGAGATTAGACTTCTCTTGTGGAATGTGCAATGGACTTCTTAGGTCAGGGTGCATTTGACCTATCTGTACAATAAACAAACAACAATAATCAATTATTTGAAATCTTTAAACACTGGACTGAACACAAAATTTCAAGAAAAGATAAGGAAAGTTTGAATCAATATATAACAGACTCTCATTCTGAATAGTGGAGGATGGATCCAATGTCTCTGATATAGATCACTCACGAAAAAATCCTGAGATCTCAGGTTCCAGATTACAGGCTGATGCCTTTATCATCTTGTTGTGTTCACAAATCTGTAATCAGGTTATAATTTCTGTAATCTTCTATTCCTGTATCTTATGTTGTCAAATGGTCTTTGATCAAAAAAATTAAGTTTCTACAAAAGCATGTTTATTGTTACCAGAATGCTTTATAGAATCATAAAGTATTTTGATAACAACTGTTCTGTAAGTGGTTTGAGTGTTTGTGGATTCACTGATTTCAAATACATATTAAAATAGCAAATCTATCCTCAAGTTGGTTATAAGAAGTTTCATTCTCAAATCATTTATTTCAATTTGTTATATTATTAATAGAAATTGAAAATAATTTTCATGGAAATTAATTTGAATAGTGAAAATCAAATGAATTGTGAGAAATTTCAACACATAACTACAAAATAAGTTATATTTAGAATAAAACTCCGAATCTTATTGATTTTATTTTGTGATATCAAAATAAATTCTGTGTGTGTTTGTGAAAGACAAATTATTTATTACAAAAAAATGTTGGATGATAATATAAAAATTTGTTAATTCAGTCTAAAAGTTTGTTTCTATAGTCATTCAAGTATAACATTTTATCTAATTTAGGGTGGTGCAGGTCTTGGTTTTAGTATTGCAGGAGGTACTGATAATCCACATGTTGGTGATGATCCTAGTATTTATATTACCAAGTTAATATCTGGAGGAGCAGCAGCTGCTGATGGTCGCTTACAGTAAGTATTAATTAATTTTTTAATTTATATAAATGAAATAGTTTTTTTTATTTAAATATTCTTATTAGTGATTTAAAAAATTTTAATCTACAGTTTGAAACATGTTTCAAAGTTTTATTTTAATATACAGATGTATATTAATTGCTATTTTCTTAGTTTACTAAATGTTTAATTAGAATATGGAAAATGGACTTGCATCACTTTCATAATGAATGATTATGCAAATTTGTTTTACCATCACATTTTCAATTGATCAAAGTAGATGGATTTTTAAAAATATAAACTGTAAATTGCATTTAACTTAAAACTTTACACTAAATTATATTTAAATTATTGTTTTCTCAATTTTTTTCGAAAATGGACTTACACCACTTTCATAATAAACAATCCATATGTATGTATCTGTATCCAGATAATATGGCATTTTAAAAAAGCATATTGCCATGTGTAGATAACTTTAACGATTAGATAATTTGGAAAAATTTGGATTAATATAGTTTTATTGCTCTATATTATGCAGTAGGCAATATTATAGTTTTAATCAATTTATATTTCTGAAGATATGAAACCTACATTTGCAATAAAGCATTGTTATATTGGTGTTTACATATATTTAAATGCTAATAATAATAAAAAAATTTGCACAAAATTACAATAGTAAAAATTAACTTTTTATAATTTGTGTTAAACTATGAGGAGGCATTTCACTTTAGAAATTGTTAAAAGACATTGCAATCTAAATGCATATTATTCTAATTGTCTTCATTTGTAGCCTGAATAAAACATTGTCATTTATTTTTATAAAAAAAATTATATTTAAAATGTTTTAGAATACAGTAGAGCATCAGTTTTACAAAATAATCAGGACAGTGCAATTTCAGATAACTAATCACTCTTGGTATGGAAAGAATAAAATGTATTAAAGTAAAAACATTCATTTTATCGGGGGTTTATAAAATTCCATTAAAGCATACAATATCAGGGGAGGAAATTACAGTAGAGCGTTGATTTTCCGAAAGTCGGCAATTTAAATTTTCCGAAAGAATTCCAGTCGGCAAATTTAAATTTTCGCCAGTGCTATAGCGCTTCAATCTTTGGCTATGTCTTGGGCTACTCAAATATTTTACGTTTTTGATACTAAATTAACATCTGAAGTATAATTTTTTATTGTTTTTATATTTTTCAATATATTTATTTTGTTTGTACAAAATAAAAAAATAATTTTTAACGATACAATAGTCTTCGTTAGGCTTAACATCGGCAAAAATTCAACACAAAGCGACACGCAACGGAGAAAAATTTCAACATCGGATACGTTAAACTATTTTTTCGTACATAAATCGGTTATCCGAAATATCAGTTATACGAACAACCCCAGTCCCCAATTGATTCGGAAAATCGACGCTCTACTGTATCTATATTGGAACTACCACCAGAATGATACGGTCCTGCATCTTCGAACATCAAGAGGACATTAGAAATAACAGACCAGCTACAGAATTAGCGAAAAAGGTTCTAGACCAAGATTATCTTCCACTTTGGAACCACATTAAATATTTAAGCATTGCAAAGATCGTAGGTAAATATTCATATGGGAGAACCTTTACATATCTGCTGCTTTGCCATGTAATGCGCCGACATTGGAAATACCACAGCTATGGATAACTTTATTTAAACAATCCAAGTTATAATTTTTTGATCTGATTTTATTCTATGTTTTGGGGAGTTCAAGTTATTACAGCACATTTCTTTAAAAATATTTATTTATTCAATTTTTATTGTTTAGTTCTATATTCCAACCACATGCATTACATAATTTGAAAAGTCCATTAAAAGCTGTCAATTCAAAAACAAAGGTATTTGATTTCGCCTGAAGACGATGGTTGTAAACTGTTGAAAGTACTAGCGAGTATATCTGAAATTTAATAAATCGCTGTCAATAACGCCACAACATGGAAGTATCCTATATTTAAATTCATTTTAATTCAGTATAATAGTTAAAAAAGGTTAAGGCATAGAAATTTAATACAAATCAATGAAAAGAGATAACAAAAAAATTGTCTAATTATTAAAAACAAAGCATTTGTCTTTTATTACAATCTACAACATACTGATGAAACTGAATTCAAAATTAAAAATACATAATAATAAAATTAATATTAAATAAAGTACAGTATTCATATGAAATTATTTATTAGTTACTTTTTTGAAAGACGTTACTTGTTTTTCTTTGATTTACATTAAATACTAATGTATATCAATACAGCAATAATACAACTTAATAGCAGGCCTACAAAAGATCACTGGCAGTTGTTGGGATGCAAATTCAAAAATTGTAGACCTATAAATTCCCACTGTCTGTCTTTCTTTAATCTCAAGAATGGAGACAGATAGATGAAATTCAAGACCAGATATGGAAAGCTTAGGGACAGGAGGCCCTGATTAACTATATATGAATATACAATGCAAACCAGAAGTCACATTATTTCAATTCAAAACTTTTCTCCTGAAAGCAATTAATAGATGACGGCACGAATCCACTGCTAACAGAAAAGTTATAATGTCCAGGGACAAAACAGTACAATTTGAGATGGAGAGTGTATATTTTAAATTTAATTAATTAAAAATATCATTAAAAGTTGTCAATGTCACAATAAATAATTGATCATTATTATATAAAACTTTATAATTTCTAGAATTTGTACTCTTTGAAGTTGACTTTGGTTAATCAGTTATTTTGGATAATCAATAATCTGTATTATAATTTTAAAACACAATTTGTTTTAATCATTATTTGTAGAATATACAAAACTATACTTTGTAAATCAAGTTGGTGATATCATTATTAGTAATAAAATTTCATTTACCAGTATGTAAAATCAATTTCCTTTGTTGAGCTTCAAATGTGAGCTATCACAAAATAAGATTCTGCCTACAATAAGATAGAATAGTGGCTTTTTAACTAGCTGGAAAGCTTAATCTGTGTTTTAAAACTTATAACTAGTTTTTAAAAAAAAATACAATGTAAAGAAACCAAAGAATGATTATCTATATAGTTCTCTGTCTTAAAGATTTACAATTATTACATGGTTTAGTCTATCAAAATAAAACTTTAATCCCTCTTCAGACTGTGTTCACATAAAGTTATATTTAATTAATAGATGTCAGTATTTGTGTTCCAGTGTAATTCTTTAGTTACACTGATGGACACTGATGTATTAATATTAGTGTTGCAATGAATAGTATATTCGGCCTCAGGCCGAATACCAAATATTCAGCCAGGAGCGTGGCCGAATAGCCGAATATTCAGCCAAACTATTCGGCTCGCTTAACGTACGTACGAAAATTGGTGCGCAAACCTCATTATGGCAAGGACCCTGCTCTGTATTGGCCCGCTGTCACTACGTTTCGCCAATCGCGTTAATTCTTGACAGTTGTAGCGGACAGACAAGAGCGTCATGGCAGTATGTGATAAATGATGATATCAAATGTGAATAACAATAAGCTGCCTCAACTTGTTCGATTATGTTATCAACTGAATTTCATATTTATTTTCACATATTTACGGTCCTTCACGTGTAAATAACGGAAAAAGAACAGAGAAGGACCGTGAAAATATGAAAATAAATATGAAATTGAGTTGATAACATAATCGAACAAGTCGAGGCAGCTTATTGGCGCGAAATTCGCCGGTGTCAATGCCAAACAATTGTTGTCATAGACTTCGGAAAGCTAAATGCTTGTAATATTAATAAAAGTCACTTAGCGTGCACAGGCGAAAGCCTGGGGCTGTTCGAGCCAAGGGGCCAAGCTGTCTCGAATATGTGAAATCATAACTGTGACTTATACCAACATCCTATCTGTCTCTTTTCTCCGTTATCACTAGGCTATGAGTCACGTAATTGTAAAATGGGAAATCTACGATGGAAAAGTGACGAATCAAAAGTATAGTGAGGGCGTATTATGATGTATGCATAGGCATACATGGACTAGAGCGATAGAGGAAAGAGAAAGGGAAGAGCAAAGACGAGCGCTTAAAAAGAAGGATAGGCAGGGTTGGACCCTCAGATGTGCGACGATTCTCGAACGAATAGGTGTGTACGTGTGCTGATCTTTGTAATTATAAATTGTGAATACATGTGACTAATATTATTTTCTTTTTTATTTTGTGCATGTTACAAGTTATAAACAAATATAAACAAACACTAACCCGATAACTTTAAATCTAAATATCAAAATGATTAATTTACTGTGGTTTTGTTATTACTCCAGTTTTTAGGTATTCGGTATTCGGCCGAATAGTGATTAATATACGGTATTCGGCCGAATAGCGAAAAATAGGCCGAATACCGAATAGTAACCGAATATTCGTTACATCACTAATTAATATTTTATATTCAGTACAGTGGTCTGGAGATACTTGATGTATGCATTTAAAAAAGTAGATTTTTTTGTTGTAATGTTCATTGTACTTTTTTGAAAAAATTATATTTAATTTAATTTAAATATTTTTGTTACAGTATGAAAAATTACATAATTTATGTTTTTATAAAGATACTCTTACAAAAAAATAACTTTTACTGAATATTTGTATGTCAGAAAATTGTAGTAATACATTATAAATTTATAAATTTTAAATGTACTTGTATAGTATCAGTTTTTAAATATACCTTTATTTGAATACAGTCTGAAGAGGCTTTTATATTATAAAAAGCCAAATCATGTAGTTCTCACAAACATTTCAATAAGGATTGCTTAATCAAGATCTTCCATTATCTTTAAGACAGAAGATTATACAGATATTGTCAGAGATTATACTATTCTTTGGAAATATGGAAGATGAATATCATAAGATATTCATCTTCCATATTTCTATAGTGATTTGAAAGAAAATGTTGATTGTTTATTCATTATTATTATAAAAACTTGAAATACTATAAAAATTTAAAAAAGCAATACTATCCAAGTCCAATTCAATTATTCCAATCTTTTAAATAATTCTGTATTATTACTGTATGTAAGATTTACATTTTCGTATGCAAATATGAGGAGACTAGACTTGTTGGCCTAAGCAAATCTCAATATCTATTTGTGACACCCCTTGGTTAAAGGTTTGTTGCATGAGTCCCAATGGAGAGTGTCACGCATATTTAAATCTCTAAATATTTTAATTTATACATAATGTGATGAATACAATAGCTTCTTGATTGTGTATCAGACAGAGTTTACATAATACTCAATTAAACCTAAATATCATAAAACCCAAATGTCATCTGACTTTCCTGATGATAATTGGATGATGGATGTTGATTACAGAATTGGATTGGCAGTTGGCATGAATAGATAATAAAAGACTGAAGTCCTACATGGCCAACAGATAGAACAAAAAAGTTTATTTGATCTAGAAATAGAACAAAAAATATGTTAATGTATATGTAGACCTGACATTAATCTATAAAGCATTTCAAAAGTATTTGTCCAAACATTAAATAATTGTGCTGAAAGTGAAAAGATTGTGTGATATTTTCCAATTATTTTCCAGTTTAGATTTCCTTTTTCATACTTCTCTCTTTAATATTTTTGAATCTAAAGTGTAAAATTCAGTAAAAATATTACTATATTAAATTCAGAATGTTATAAGTTTAATTTACTTTTATTTTTATTAAACTTGTTTTAATACAAAAGAAAAATTTTCATATTTTAAGAAATCTTTAAAATATGTTAAAGTTAAAATAAATGTTAATCATTTTCTTTTTTAAAATGTTAAAAAGATAAATAAATGCTAAAGTATCAGAAAATTCTATAAAACTTGGTTCATTTTATAAGCAAAAAATACAAGACTTTAAGGACTTTAATTTAACACTTTAAGAATAAATATTTTTGGATTTTTATTTGGTGTATCCTGTGTTCACTCTAAATATTATTGAGAACTGAAGTTAGTCCAAAAAATATCTCTCCTTTATTTAAATTGTTGGTTTCCTTAAAATAGTTGTATTTTCTTCTTGATGCTAAATGATTCTTGAAATAAAATTATTCATTTATTTATTATTATTGAATTAAATATTAATAATTTATCATTTTGGAAAGTATCTTTCTAATGCCCGTTCTTTTTACAAAATATTTATAAATTTAATTTAAAATATTTCTAATTATATAGTTGTAAAATTGGCAATGTAATAATATACAGTGGAGTCCTGTACAATGTGAGGGGATAAGTTCTGCATTATAGGAAATCATGTTATTGATGCATGCATTATCAGATAATTTTATGCAAGTTTAAACCTAGGCCTAGAAATTAAAGTAAACTCTGGGCAACAAAATTAAAATTTTTTATGATTACTAGTAGCAATTTTTACATTGCATTATTTAAATATCCATTATAGGGAGCACATTATATGGGAGTTCACTGTATTGTATTTGTATTAGTGTTAACATATCATTAAGATCGCCATATATTTTCTAATTGTATGAGATTTTAAACTATATTTTCTGTTCAACATTTTTTAGAGTGAATGATATTATTCTTAAAGTAAATGAAAGTGATCTTGTTGATGTTCCTCATTCAATGGCTGTAGATGCTTTAAAGAGAGCAGGGAATACTGTAAATTTGGTAAGAATTCTTGCTAAATATATACATTATTCACTTTTGAATATTTAATTTTTATTAAACTTTTCATGCCAAATCATTTTATCTTCAATAGTTATCTACTTTCATTAGTACTTAATTTTTGCTTTCTGTTCAAATACTATATATATATAAAAATGCATAAAAAAGTAAGATTTATAAATACAGTATAAGAATTGCTTTAAGAATTTATATTATAAAAGATTATATTTATTTGGTACAGTTATTGTAAGAGTTTAGACATGTTTATTTCAGACTCAAAATTTCTATCCCTACTGTCAACCTTATAATAATAGGAAGTTTGATATATTTTTTTTTACTAAATAAATAATGACATGACAGATTAGATGGTCTTTTAAGAGACATGAAACATGAAAATTGCTCAGAGCTAAATTCAACTGAGTGCAAAATTTTTAAAAGATTTTCCAGCTGAAAATGTTACATTAAGTTCCAAGTCTGCTCTATTATCTATATCTTTTTTTATGTAGGATAATCATAAAATTACTTAGAACATCAGAGTATTTTTTTTTATTGATTCTGAAAAGCATTAAAACATATTAGCAATATAGATATGTTCCTGAGAAAAAAAATTTATCAGTAACACACTGTTAAGATTTCAAAAGGTAATTATCACCATTTTGCTAGTAGTTGGCACTGCCTTAAACTTTTTGCATAAAATGGAAACATGTCATTATGATGATTTGTTTACATTTTACACAAAGTTAATTTGTGAATTTAAGTGATAAAATGTATTATAACTTAAGAATTTTTTTTCTGTATAATCTTACAAATGAGAGCTTTATTTATTTGGATAGATTACTGAATTGTGAGATAGATTACCATGTTCAAACAAAATATATGCTTAAATAACTGTACAATTCCTTCTTATTCCAAAATTTGAACTGAAATGTTATGTATGAAATGAATTGAATTGTCAGTCAAAATCTATTAACAGTTTGCAGTGAATATAGAAAGGATATCCTATTTCAACAGGTTGAATAATGCCATTGCATATTTTCATTAAGAAAATATTTATTTTCTTAATGAAAATATATAATCTGAAAATAGATATTTCTGAAAATATCTATTTTCAGAAATTATTCAATTCAATTATGAAAATCAACATTGCATATATTGAAGAATTTATTCAAATAGACTGATGTTTAACTTTGTAATATATTTATGTCACTGTAATTTTTGATAATGTGTACAGCAAAGCTTATGACATTTGTCTTACACAGATACATGATACTATATATATCTCTGTCATGATAAGCTATATACTGCCATATAATAAATTGCAGTGACATAAATATATCACAAAGTTAAACATCAGTCTATTTGAATAAATTCTTCAATATATGCAATGTTGATTTTCATAACTGAATTGAATAATTTCTGAAAATAGATATTGCATATTTTCATTAAGAAAATATGCAATGGCATTATTCAACCTGTTGAAATAGGATATCCTTTCTATATTCACTGCAAACTGTTAATGGATTTTGACTGACAATTCAATTCATTTCATACATAACATTTCAGTTCAAATTTTGGAATAAGAAGGTACAGTTATTTAAGCATATATTTTGTTTGAACATGGTAATCTATCTCATAATTCAGTAATCTTTCCAAATAATAAATTTTCATTATTGATATTTTTTTATAAGTTATATGTATGCTTAAAATAAAATAGTCAAAACCACACTTAGCAGAAAGAATCATTACTAAATACCTTTGGTTGCTAAGAGATTTATTTGTTATGTACTAATGTTTTCAGCCTAATATATAGGCTATCCTCAGGTGACATATTTTTGTAACATCAGTTACAAACTGTTCTAAAATAGAATACAATAAATATAGAATATTAGAACATCAACTTTTAAATATTTGAATTTAAATGTAACATCTGTTTTTAATAATTCCAACATTAAAGTAATGTGAAAGTTGAAAATTCTAAGCAAATACACCTACGACTGCTGTAAATGATTGGGCTAAATTTTGGATATATGATTATAGATTAGAAATGAATTTGGCACTAGAGTGAGGCATTAGGCCAAATCTATATCAAATCTAATCTATAATCATATATCCAAAATTTAGCCCGATCATTTACGACAGTTGTAGGTGTATTTGCTTAAGATAGCGGGTTTCGATTGATGTGTATATTTAAAAATTCTAACATAAAAGCCAAATAAAATATGATAAAAAAAAATGGAATTGCAAATTTAAATACAAAAATATATCATAGTAAATAACATAACTGGAAGTTTCTATAAAGAAGCTTATTTTTTACAGTGAACTTTCATTCTGATGGTAAACTGTCCTAATCTCTTGCATTAATATATTTATCCTTCAACCTGCTCTTATATATTTCGATTTTTTCAGCATTTAGCACTAAGTTGGGGAATGTAAAGCCTTAACTATCTGCTTCATCTCATTTTACCAGGGAACCTTCTTCAGTTTGTGACATCTTTAATAGTACTATATTGCAAAAGCCCTTTTTTACACTTTATTGATGCTCTTTAAGTCGAACTCCCAGGTTTTTTTTTCTTTTTTGGTAACTCCAATATAATTCTTTTTATTTCTAATTACATGTTTTCCTAAGGCATATGGTACCACCTGCTTTCTCCTCTTTCTTTAACTTGTTTGTTGTTCCTCAATATACTATAAATATTTGGCATCCTTTTGGAAATTATTTTAGTCTTTATGGTCTGCCATTTCTTTCATAATATTCTTCATGTTCTTATTAAAAGTAAACTTTGTGATTGTTATTGAGTCTGTTCATTTACTACAATATATTTTTGTATTTAAATTTGCAATTCCAATTTTATTTTTTATCTTATTTTGTTTCATGTCACTTTTATGTTTAAATTATTGGAAATAGATGTTACATTTATATTCAAATATTTAAAAGCTAATGTTTTATAAATGTGTCTCAGCAACCAAATGATGATTTTAGAAAATTACTTATTTATACTGAAATTAATCATCTTTATAAAATTGATCACTGAAAAGAATTTATGTAGAAAAAATTTGTTCATATTAACATTATCAGATAAAAAATAGCATTTGATTAGGCTTAGTCATCAGAAAATTAGATAAATTAGAGAAATTCATAATTCTATGGAAAATCAAATTATTTCATATAAAGAATAATGACAAATGATAATTTGCATTAGTAATTTTCATAGTGTCTCATCATTTTAAATTTCTGTAAATCAATTTAAAATAAATTACCATTTCAATTATGTAGATACTTCAGTGTGAAAGTGATCTTGAAAGATAGTTCTCCTTCACTTATAAGTCACTTAAACAAACGGATACTTTGAATATTCTTCGTGAAAGGCATAATAATCAAAAGACAATTTTTTAGTGTAGAATGAACATATATTAAAAAGGAAAAAAGGAAAAACTGTCAAAGGAGGCAAAATATTTAATTTGATTAAGCACTTTTCATGATTTTACCATCTCATCTTAAGATCATCTACATTTGACATTATAGAACAACTGTAACCAGTTGTTCTATTCAAATTGTCATATACAGTATATAATTTTGAGTGTTAAAGGTTTTATAATTTTTCACTATATAGAATATAAGCTTATAATATAATATATTGTTATTTAAAATAATTCATATCATTAACTTAGNTATCCGAAATATCAGTTATACGAACAACCCCAGTCCCCAATTGATTCGGAAAATCGACGCTCTACTGTATCTATATTGGAACTACCACCAGAATGATACGGTCCTGCATCTTCGAACATCAAGAGGACATTAGAAATAACAGACCAGCTACAGAATTAGCGAAAAAGGTTCTAGACCAAGATTATCTTCCACTTTGGAACCACATTAAATATTTAAGCATTGCAAAGATCGTAGGTAAATATTCATATGGGAGAACCTTTACATATCTGCTGCTTTGCCATGTAATGCGCCGACATTGGAAATACCACAGCTATGGATAACTTTATTTAAACAATCCAAGTTATAATTTTTTGATCTGATTTTATTCTATGTTTTGGGGAGTTCAAGTTATTACAGCACATTTCTTTAAAAATATTTATTTATTCAATTTTTATTGTTTAGTTCTATATTCCAACCACATGCATTACATAATTTGAAAAGTCCATTAAAAGCTGTCAATTCAAAAACAAAGGTATTTGATTTCGCCTGAAGACGATGGTTGTAAACTGTTGAAAGTACTAGCGAGTATATCTGAAATTTAATAAATCGCTGTCAATAACGCCACAACATGGAAGTATCCTATATTTAAATTCATTTTAATTCAGTATAATAGTTAAAAAAGGTTAAGGCATAGAAATTTAATACAAATCAATGAAAAGAGATAACAAAAAAATTGTCTAATTATTAAAAACAAAGCATTTGTCTTTTATTACAATCTACAACATACTGATGAAACTGAATTCAAAATTAAAAATACATAATAATAAAATTAATATTAAATAAAGTACAGTATTCATATGAAATTATTTATTAGTTACTTTTTTGAAAGACGTTACTTGTTTTTCTTTGATTTACATTAAATACTAATGTATATCAATACAGCAATAATACAACTTAATAGCAGGCCTACAAAAGATCACTGGCAGTTGTTGGGATGCAAATTCAAAAATTGTAGACCTATAAATTCCCACTGTCTGTCTTTCTTTAATCTCAAGAATGGAGACAGATAGATGAAATTCAAGACCAGATATGGAAAGCTTAGGGACAGGAGGCCCTGATTAACTATATATGAATATACAATGCAAACCAGAAGTCACATTATTTCAATTCAAAACTTTTCTCCTGAAAGCAATTAATAGATGACGGCACGAATCCACTGCTAACAGAAAAGTTATAATGTCCAGGGACAAAACAGTACAATTTGAGATGGAGAGTGTATATTTTAAATTTAATTAATTAAAAATATCATTAAAAGTTGTCAATGTCACAATAAATAATTGATCATTATTATATAAAACTTTATAATTTCTAGAATTTGTACTCTTTGAAGTTGACTTTGGTTAATCAGTTATTTTGGATAATCAATAATCTGTATTATAATTTTAAAACACAATTTGTTTTAATCATTATTTGTAGAATATACAAAACTATACTTTGTAAATCAAGTTGGTGATATCATTATTAGTAATAAAATTTCATTTACCAGTATGTAAAATCAATTTCCTTTGTTGAGCTTCAAATGTGAGCTATCACAAAATAAGATTCTGCCTACAATAAGATAGAATAGTGGCTTTTTAACTAGCTGGAAAGCTTAATCTGTGTTTTAAAACTTATAACTAGTTTTTAAAAAAAAATACAATGTAAAGAAACCAAAGAATGATTATCTATATAGTTCTCTGTCTTAAAGATTTACAATTATTACATGGTTTAGTCTATCAAAATAAAACTTTAATCCCTCTTCAGACTGTGTTCACATAAAGTTATATTTAATTAATAGATGTCAGTATTTGTGTTCCAGTGTAATTCTTTAGTTACACTGATGGACACTGATGTATTAATATTAGTGTTGCAATGAATAGTATATTCGGCCTCAGGCCGAATACCAAATATTCAGCCAGGAGCGTGGCCGAATAGCCGAATATTCAGCCAAACTATTCGGCTCGCTTAACGTACGTACGAAAATTGGTGCGCAAACCTCATTATGGCAAGGACCCTGCTCTGTATTGGCCCGCTGTCACTACGTTTCGCCAATCGCGTTAATTCTTGACAGTTGTAGCAGAAAGACAAGAGCGTCATGGCAGTATGCGATAAATGATGATATCAAATGTGAATAACAATAAGCTGCCTCAACTTGTTCGATTATGTTATCAACTGAATTTCATATTTATTTTCACATATTTACGGTCCTTCACGTGTAAATAACGGAAAAAGAACAGAGAAGGACCGTGAAAATATGAAAATAAATATGAAATTGAGTTGATAACATAATCGAACAAGTCGAGGCAGCTTATTGGCGCGAAATTCGCCGGTGTCAATGCCAAACAATTGTTGTCATAGACTTCGGAAAGCTAAATGCTTGTAATATTAATAAAAGTCACTTAGCGTGCACAGGCGAAAGCCTGGGGCTGTTCGAGCCAAGGGGCCAAGCTGTCTCGAATATGTGAAATCATAACTGTGACTTATACCAACATCCTATCTGTCTCTTTTCTCCGTTATCACTAGGCTATGAGTCACGTAATTGTAAAATGGGAAATCTACGATGGAAAAGTGACGAATCAAAAGTATAGTGAGGGCGTATTATGATGTATGCATAGGCATACATGGACTAGAGCGATAGAGGAAAGAGAAAGGGAAGAGCAAAGACGAGCGCTTAAAAAGAAGGATAGGCAGGGTTGGACCCTCAGATGTGCGACGATTCTCGAACGAATAGGTGTGTACGTGTGCTGATCTTTGTAATTATAAATTGTGAATACATGTGACTAATATTATTTTCTTTTTTATTTTGTGCATGTTACAAGTTATAAACAAATATAAACAAACACTAACCCGATAACTTTAAATCTAAATATCAAAATGATTAATTTACTGTGGTTTTGTTATTACTCCAGTTTTTAGGTATTCGGTATTCGGCCGAATAGTGATTAATATACGGTATTCGGCCGAATAGCGAAAAATAGGCCGAATACCGAATAGTAACCGAATATTCGTTACATCACTAATTAATATTTTATATTCAGTACAGTGGTCTGGAGATACTTGATGTATGCATTTAAAAAAGTAGATTTTTTTGTTGTAATGTTCATTGTACTTTTTTGAAAAAATTATATTTAATTTAATTTAAATATTTTTGTTACAGTATGAAAAATTACATAATTTATGTTTTTATAAAGATACTCTTACAAAAAAATAACTTTTACTGAATATTTGTATGTCAGAAAATTGTAGTAATACATTATAAATTTATAAATTTTAAATGTACTTGTATAGTATCAGTTTTTAAATATACCTTTATTTGAATACAGTCTGAAGAGGCTTTTATATTATAAAAAGCCAAATCATGTAGTTCTCACAAACATTTCAATAAGGATTGCTTAATCAAGATCTTCCATTATCTTTAAGACAGAAGATTATACAGATATTGTCAGAGATTATACTATTCTTTGGAAATATGGAAGATGAATATCATAAGATATTCATCTTCCATATTTCTATAGTGATTTGAAAGAAAATGTTGATTGTTTATTCATTATTATTATAAAAACTTGAAATACTATAAAAATTTAAAAAAGCAATACTATCCAAGTCCAATTCAATTATTCCAATCTTTTAAATAATTCTGTATTATTACTGTATGTAAGATTTACATTTTCGTATGCAAATATGAGGAGACTAGACTTGTTGGCCTAAGCAAATCTCAATATCTATTTGTGACACCCCTTGGTTAAAGGTTTGTTGCATGAGTCCCAATGGAGAGTGTCACGCATATTTAAATCTCTAAATATTTTAATTTATACATAATGTGATGAATACAATAGCTTCTTGATTGTGTATCAGACAGAGTTTACATAATACTCAATTAAACCTAAATATCATAAAACCCAAATGTCATCTGACTTTCCTGATGATAATTGGATGATGGATGTTGATTACAGAATTGGATTGGCAGTTGGCATGAATAGATAATAAAAGACTGAAGTCCTACATGGCCAACAGATAGAACAAAAAAGTTTATTTGATCTAGAAATAGAACAAAAAATATGTTAATGTATATGTAGACCTGACATTAATCTATAAAGCATTTCAAAAGTATTTGTCCAAACATTAAATAATTGTGCTGAAAGTGAAAAGATTGTGTGATATTTTCCAATTATTTTCCAGTTTAGATTTCCTTTTTCATACTTCTCTCTTTAATATTTTTGAATCTAAAGTGTAAAATTCAGTAAAAATATTACTATATTAAATTCAGAATGTTATAAGTTTAATTTACTTTTATTTTTATTAAACTTGTTTTAATACAAAAGAAAAATTTTCATATTTTAAGAAATCTTTAAAATATGTTAAAGTTAAAATAAATGTTAATCATTTTCTTTTTTAAAATGTTAAAAAGATAAATAAATGCTAAAGTATCAGAAAATTCTATAAAACTTGGTTCATTTTATAAGCAAAAAATACAAGACTTTAAGGACTTTAATTTAACACTTTAAGAATAAATATTTTTGGATTTTTATTTGGTGTATCCTGTGTTCACTCTAAATATTATTGAGAACTGAAGTTAGTCCAAAAAATATCTCTCCTTTATTTAAATTGTTGGTTTCCTTAAAATAGTTGTATTTTCTTCTTGATGCTAAATGATTCTTGAAATAAAATTATTCATTTATTTATTATTATTGAATTAAATATTAATAATTTATCATTTTGGAAAGTATCTTTCTAATGCCCGTTCTTTTTACAAAATATTTATAAATTTAATTTAAAATATTTCTAATTATATAGTTGTAAAATTGGCAATGTAATAATATACAGTGGAGTCCTGTACAATGTGAGGGGATAAGTTCTGCATTATAGGAAATCATGTTATTGATGCATGCATTATCAGATAATTTTATGCAAGTTTAAACCTAGGCCTAGAAATTAAAGTAAACTCTGGGCAACAAAATTAAAATTTTTTATGATTACTAGTAGCAATTTTTACATTGCATTATTTAAATATCCATTATAGGGAGCACATTATATGGGAGTTCACTGTATTGTATTTGTATTAGTGTTAACATATCATTAAGATCGCCATATATTTTCTAATTGTATGAGATTTTAAACTATATTTTCTGTTCAACATTTTTTAGAGTGAATGATATTATTCTTAAAGTAAATGAAAGTGATCTTGTTGATGTTCCTCATTCAATGGCTGTAGATGCTTTAAAGAGAGCAGGGAATACTGTAAATTTGGTAAGAATTCTTGCTAAATATATACATTATTCACTTTTGAATATTTAATTTTTATTAAACTTTTCATGCCAAATCATTTTATCTTCAATAGTTATCTACTTTCATTAGTACTTAATTTTTGCTTTCTGTTCAAATACTATATATATATAAAAATGCATAAAAAAGTAAGATTTATAAATACAGTATAAGAATTGCTTTAAGAATTTATATTATAAAAGATTATATTTATTTGGTACAGTTATTGTAAGAGTTTAGACATGTTTATTTCAGACTCAAAATTTCTATCCCTACTGTCAACCTTATAATAATAGGAAGTTTGATATATTTTTTTTTACTAAATAAATAATGACATGACAGATTAGATGGTCTTTTAAGAGACATGAAACATGAAAATTGCTCAGAGCTAAATTCAACTGAGTGCAAAATTTTTAAAAGATTTTCCAGCTGAAAATGTTACATTAAGTTCCAAGTCTGCTCTATTATCTATATCTTTTTTTATGTAGGATAATCATAAAATTACTTAGAACATCAGAGTATTTTTTTTTATTGATTCTGAAAAGCATTAAAACATATTAGCAATATAGATATGTTCCTGAGAAAAAAAATTTATCAGTAACACACTGTTAAGATTTCAAAAGGTAATTATCACCATTTTGCTAGTAGTTGGCACTGCCTTAAACTTTTTGCATAAAATGGAAACATGTCATTATGATGATTTGTTTACATTTTACACAAAGTTAATTTGTGAATTTAAGTGATAAAATGTATTATAACTTAAGAATTTTTTTTCTGTATAATCTTACAAATGAGAGCTTTATTTATTTGGATAGATTACTGAATTGTGAGATAGATTACCATGTTCAAACAAAATATATGCTTAAATAACTGTACAATTCCTTCTTATTCCAAAATTTGAACTGAAATGTTATGTATGAAATGAATTGAATTGTCAGTCAAAATCTATTAACAGTTTGCAGTGAATATAGAAAGGATATCCTATTTCAACAGGTTGAATAATGCCATTGCATATTTTCATTAAGAAAATATTTATTTTCTTAATGAAAATATATAATCTGAAAATAGATATTTCTGAAAATATCTATTTTCAGAAATTATTCAATTCAATTATGAAAATCAACATTGCATATATTGAAGAATTTATTCAAATAGACTGATGTTTAACTTTGTAATATATTTATGTCACTGTAATTTTTGATAATGTGTACAGCAAAGCTTATGACATTTGTCTTACACAGATACATGATACTATATATATCTCTGTCATGATAAGCTATATACTGCCATATAATAAATTGCAGTGACATAAATATATCACAAAGTTAAACATCAGTCTATTTGAATAAATTCTTCAATATATGCAATGTTGATTTTCATAACTGAATTGAATAATTTCTGAAAATAGATATTGCATATTTTCATTAAGAAAATATGCAATGGCATTATTCAACCTGTTGAAATAGGATATCCTTTCTATATTCACTGCAAACTGTTAATGGATTTTGACTGACAATTCAATTCATTTCATACATAACATTTCAGTTCAAATTTTGGAATAAGAAGGTACAGTTATTTAAGCATATATTTTGTTTGAACATGGTAATCTATCTCATAATTCAGTAATCTTTCCAAATAATAAATTTTCATTATTGATATTTTTTTATAAGTTATATGTATGCTTAAAATAAAATAGTCAAAACCACACTTAGCAGAAAGAATCATTACTAAATACCTTTGGTTGCTAAGAGATTTATTTGTTATGTACTAATGTTTTCAGCCTAATATATAGGCTATCCTCAGGTGACATATTTTTGTAACATCAGTTACAAACTGTTCTAAAATAGAATACAATAAATATAGAATATTAGAACATCAACTTTTAAATATTTGAATTTAAATGTAACATCTGTTTTTAATAATTCCAACATTAAAGTAATGTGAAAGTTGAAAATTCTAAGCAAATACACCTACGACTGCTGTAAATGATTGGGCTAAATTTTGGATATATGATTATAGATTAGAAATGAATTTGGCACTAGAGTGAGGCATTAGGCCAAATCTATATCAAATCTAATCTATAATCATATATCCAAAATTTAGCCCGATCATTTACGACAGTTGTAGGTGTATTTGCTTAAGATAGCGGGTTTCGATTGATGTGTATATTTAAAAATTCTAACATAAAAGCCAAATAAAATATGATAAAAAAAAATGGAATTGCAAATTTAAATACAAAAATATATCATAGTAAATAACATAACTGGAAGTTTCTATAAAGAAGCTTATTTTTTACAGTGAACTTTCATTCTGATGGTAAACTGTCCTAATCTCTTGCATTAATATATTTATCCTTCAACCTGCTCTTATATATTTCGATTTTTTCAGCATTTAGCACTAAGTTGGGGAATGTAAAGCCTTAACTATCTGCTTCATCTCATTTTACCAGGGAACCTTCTTCAGTTTGTGACATCTTTAATAGTACTATATTGCAAAAGCCCTTTTTTACACTTTATTGATGCTCTTTAAGTCGAACTCCCAGGTTTTTTTTTCTTTTTTGGTAACTCCAATATAATTCTTTTTATTTCTAATTACATGTTTTCCTAAGGCATATGGTACCACCTGCTTTCTCCTCTTTCTTTAACTTGTTTGTTGTTCCTCAATATACTATAAATATTTGGCATCCTTTTGGAAATTATTTTAGTCTTTATGGTCTGCCATTTCTTTCATAATATTCTTCATGTTCTTATTAAAAGTAAACTTTGTGATTGTTATTGAGTCTGTTCATTTACTACAATATATTTTTGTATTTAAATTTGCAATTCCAATTTTATTTTTTATCTTATTTTGTTTCATGTCACTTTTATGTTTAAATTATTGGAAATAGATGTTACATTTATATTCAAATATTTAAAAGCTAATGTTTTATAAATGTGTCTCAGCAACCAAATGATGATTTTAGAAAATTACTTATTTATACTGAAATTAATCATCTTTATAAAATTGATCACTGAAAAGAATTTATGTAGAAAAAATTTGTTCATATTAACATTATCAGATAAAAAATAGCATTTGATTAGGCTTAGTCATCAGAAAATTAGATAAATTAGAGAAATTCATAATTCTATGGAAAATCAAATTATTTCATATAAAGAATAATGACAAATGATAATTTGCATTAGTAATTTTCATAGTGTCTCATCATTTTAAATTTCTGTAAATCAATTTAAAATAAATTACCATTTCAATTATGTAGATACTTCAGTGTGAAAGTGATCTTGAAAGATAGTTCTCCTTCACTTATAAGTCACTTAAACAAACGGATACTTTGAATATTCTTCGTGAAAGGCATAATAATCAAAAGACAATTTTTTAGTGTAGAATGAACATATATTAAAAAGGAAAAAAGGAAAAACTGTCAAAGGAGGCAAAATATTTAATTTGATTAAGCACTTTTCATGATTTTACCATCTCATCTTAAGATCATCTACATTTGACATTATAGAACAACTGTAACCAGTTGTTCTATTCAAATTGTCATATACAGTATATAATTTTGAGTGTTAAAGGTTTTATAATTTTTCACTATATAGAATATAAGCTTATAATATAATATATTGTTATTTAAAATAATTCATATCATTAACTTAGTTTAATATTTCAAACAGAAATGCATGAAAAATTAAAGGTAGAAAAGTTTTCAACACTATTGGAACTGTTGATAAAATTTTATTCTTATCAATATTCTATAGAAATAAATTATTCAAATAATTTTTAAAAATTAAATTTTATTACTTAATGATTTAATAATATTGAGATTTTCAGTGAAAAAAACAGAAAGATGGATTTAAATCTTTATTTATAAAGTTAAAATCTGGTTGTTGGAAATAAGCTGATCTCATAATGATATCTGTAACAGTGGCGTGCCGTCCTTGGAAGCAGTGGAAGTGCTGCTTTCCTTGTATTTTCTAAAATATGAAAATAATCACACAATATGTATTTATATTTGAACCTATCTTATTACAAATTTCTATACTACATGTGAAAAAAAAACAATAAGATTGCTATTGTATATTTGAATACTAGTGGCAGAATGGAAGCACTGTATTGTCAAAACTGGATCAGCTTCCGTGGCGAAAATATTTGAACAGTGTAAAGCAGACAGATTATAGGCATTCATGCATGCACTTTACAGAGCACCAACCTCACATGGTTTAGCTGGTGGAAGCTACACACTGAAATATCATATAATGCTTTCAGTGATTCTATCCAGGGCTGTTAGATGCCTGCCTGCTTGATATTTGCCACCCTTGCTCCATTATGTGAATCGCTAGTAGATTTATAACTTAATCCAATTAATAGGAATTTACTGATATGTTTTTATGATAGTTCTGTATAGTTGACAAGAGTTTTAAAAAAATCCATTAAAATATTTGATATATTTTGATATATATTTGAAATATTTGATATATTCTGCTTTTATTCTGCTCTCCCACTTGTATTACTTACAGATTTCAATGCTAAACTAGTGATATTATGATTTAGTATGTCCCATCTATAAGGGGATGCAGGAAAAAACGTGTACAATTCTTGTACAATGTTAAAAAATTAACTGTTACTTTGGCAGCATCATTTACAACTAAATGTAATGAATGAGATGCACAAGATACAAAAAAAGCTCTAGAATTTTTCCTTAAATTTACGATTTATGTATCCATTGTCATAAAAATTTGTCTTTCCACTTTTTCCCAAGAGCACAAATATTCAAGTACAAAGTAACCAGTTTCAACTTATTTCTACTAAATAATTAAGAGATTAGGGAATTAGGAACATAAATAAAACCCTGCCGAAAAAGCCAGAATTTTACTTAAAAGCTTAACCAAACCAATCTCTAGCCGAATACAGTGGGGACTGATTTCTTCATAATAATAGATGTAATAAAAACAGAAATTTTCCATTTCAATGAGAGTGACCGAAAAGTTGTAAATTTTGGAAATTTTTATGGACCCTGGTCCTAAAACGAATTAGAAAACAAATAACAGACAATCTATTAAGCTTAAAACATTTAGATTTTTACAGCTATGGTGAGAAACGTTTAAAATTTATAACAACCCTGTCGCATCTTTTGAGGTATATTAGTGATGCAACAAAAGAGGCATTTGACATTAACCAGTATCAGCACCCTCAGGATTTGGCAGTCCATGTGCATGCACGCACCGCACCTATGTCTCTGATTCCATCCATTAGCCACTGGTAAGGAACTATTTGACTAAGTGGATTGTTTTAAGATATAAAAAGTAAAGAAGATTTTATGTTATTTTTAAGTACGTTTCTTTACAAAGCTGTATTTAATTATAATTTTCTTTAAAAGTATATTCATACATTTGCAGGGCTTAAAGCAGTCATGGCAGTGAAGAAAAGTGAAAAAAGAGAGTTCACACTGAAAAAAAAGCTAATAGTGTTAAAGTGAACTAAAAGAGGCATTATTAAAAAAACACACAAATACACACACATTCTGTTCAATAACATTGCATATGATATTAGATTGATTTTTAATTGAACTGAAAAAAATTAAATATGAAAATAGTTAGGCTGAGTTTATACTCCAGAAAAGTGACCAGTAAGACTGCATTAAGCCAAAACGGGCCTGCATTAAGTTTTCATGTGCCCAGTATGGAATTCCTACAGCTATACAGCAAAGGAAATCAAAGAGTAAATAACACCAGAATGTGTCTCCATATAACATGTCAAATTTCAAATGCCATTTATTTCAAGGTACATTTTTTGATTTCTTGTTAAAAAAATTTCTTTTGTTTAAGTCATGCTGCAGTTTCTGCACTTCTCTTGTTTTCTCCTCTTCATCACACTGAATTTTCTTCACACCAGAGTAAGCAATTCACCATAAACTTTATGTATTAAAGGATCATTGCACTAAAAATGCCCAGTAAACTGTGAGTAGTAGATATTCCCAAATAGAGTTTAGTTTTGATGGTAGAACACTTCAATGACTTTGAGATTATCTTATATGAAACACTATTCATTAAGCTGGAATTCTTGAGGAATGTGCTTTAGGAAGTATAATATAAGTCCTTCCCATTGTTCGATCAGTCGTTTTGCTGCAGGACCAAACTTCAGTCATCTAGTTGATGAATACTTCATAAATTTGTTGCATGGCAAATTAAGTTTCTCTTGAATTTCTGTATATTCATCCCACCTAGAGGGCAACCCAGCTGTGTGTTGCTATGATGAGATCACCACCGTCTCTGTCCAACTCTTTCAGGCCTTTCAAAAAGGCATTGTGGATTGTATGAATGCTGCAAGATCCTATGTTGATGAGGTCTTTTTTGCAAGTTGTCAGAATTTTCCTCATTTATGAGATGCAATACTTTTTTGTTTACATTTGGTCCATTGCATCCAATCATCAGTAATTTATCAAAAGGTAGATATGCATCTTCAATTGCCAGTATTATTTTTGATTTAATTGTTTCAGCATCTGCATGCCCAATAAATGAGGTTTGGAGATGCCTGCAGACAATTTCCTGTTGTTCCTCTGACCAGTATCTAATCAATATTTGCAGTTATTTTCTGTCTTCTACATTGCATGTCTCATAAGAAATGCTATAATATGACCATTGTGCATCATCTACCATTTGATCAAAGAAATATGGGGCCACCAAAGCTTCAGTGATTAAGTATCTCAGTTTTTGATGTGACAATGAGAATTCTTTTGGAAGATTGTCTGCACACTTGGCATTGATTGTTTCCTTTATATCATGACATGATGCAAATGAATAATTGCTGGCTGTCATTTTCATAGTCCATATAAGCTCTGCAATGTAAGCACCATCTTTTGCATTACAAAGTTGAAGCACTGGTTGTTGCAATGACTGGTGTTTTGAACTGGCACCTGAATCTACAACATTGCTCACACTAGCAACACTTTCAGCACTAATACTTTGACATTGAGACATCAGAAGGGCAGTCATCAGTCTTAATTGCTTGGGACCAAAGGCTTCGTTGCATTTATTTATATGTTTCTTGCAGCTTTAATGTTGGAGGATTGCAGTATGGGGGTGTGCTGGTCGCTATTTTGTTCCTGAATGCATTTACAAAAATAAATAAATAAATTCCACATGGGAAGTGAAAAAAGCTAAAAAAGCAAGTTTGCCTCAGAAAAAGCTAAAAAAGAGAGGAGCTATGAAAAAAGTGAAAAAAGTGAGTCACTTTAAGCCCTGCAATTGAAGAATATTTTGTACCAGGTATGCGTATCCACCACACATTTTATTTCACCAAGCAAGTTTTTATAATTTTATTTTTAATTTTAGCCCTTATATCATGGCTAGCAAGTGATTCAAAATGTAATTGCGATATTGAAAATTTATTTAAAAGTTTTGGCTCAAGATCATATAATGAAAAAGAAAACATTATTAAAAGAGAAAGGCCAATGCCAATGCCAATGCCTAAGTTAAATATAAACACTTCAACAAAAAAATTTGTTCGAAATTTTTACAATAAAATTTATGAAGACATAAAATGGCTCTGTAAATGCATAAAAATGCAAAAATTGTTTTATTGGCTTGCCTACTATTTTCAAATGAAATTAGTGTATGGAATAAGAATGGCTTTGACAATTTAAATAATTTGAGTAAAGCTGGCAAAAGACACGAAAAATCGTCAATTCTTTCGTAAAATTGAAGCAATTTGGAAATCAAAGCAGAATAGAATTTAACATTAGTAAATAATATAAAATAAATATTGAAAATTATAACGAGATAGTTACGGCTAATAGATATATTATATCTAAATTAATAGATGTTATATGTTTTTTATCAAAGTAAGAATTGGCATTTAGAGGTCATAGAGATTCTATTGAATCTAATAACAGAGGTAATTATATTGAACTTGTTTATTTATTAAGTACGTCAGATAAATAATCTATTAAAAATACATTTAGAGAAGTGTACGATTTTTACTGGCTTATCAAACAAATGAATATGAATGGATCCTAGACCATCACTGACGCAATTAACTGATTGCCCCTGAAAGTTGGCTTCTTACAGAAACACAGCTTCCCTATCATCAAATGTCACGGCATGCCACTGATCCGTAATATATATGAAATGTTTATTATTGCATAAAATAATATGATTTAAATATAATGAACAAACTTTGATGTATGACTATCTTTTCCCCCCTTTATAGCTACTTATATTTTGAATACTTTTGCAAATATTTTGCAAACATGATTACTGTTTCAGCAGATCTTAAGATAAGCAAGAGCAATTTAGAAGATAACTCATTCAACTTTTGCAGCATTCATTTTAAATAAAATTTATGAAATTACAATATATTTAGTCTTGCTTAAACTATAAAATTTATTAATAGTAATTATGAACAGTAAAATTAATATAAAACTATTTAATATTTCATTTAGTTAGTAAAAAGAAGACGACTTCATCATAGTCATATTGTAGAAATTGAACTCATTAAAGGAAATAAAGGATTAGGTTTCAGTATTGCTGGTGGAATTGGTAATCAACATGTCTCTGGTGATAATGGAATATATGTTACTAAAATTATGGAAGGTGGAGCAGCTCATTTAGATGGAAGTCTACAAGTTGGTGACAAGCTACTTGCAGTAAGTTTCATTCATTTTATTTTTAAAGCAATAATTGTTCAGACTTATTATTCAATAATAAATACAATAAATTGAAATAGTTTCAATTTGAGTGAATTTATTTGGATGAATACTTATGAAAATAATTACTGATTAGTAAAAGTGTTTAATTCAGTATTATGATTGATGCAGTATTAAAAAAATTATATCAGAAGAACATAGAAATACAGTCAACCCTCTATAATGCGGTAGATACTTAGATAGATAAATTAGGTACTGTAAGTCTACTTATGAAAATAATTACTGATTAGTAAAAGTGTTTAATTCAATACTTTCCATCTTTGATACTGTCATGATTTTATTAGTCTTTATTAAAGATTATTAAGAAGTTATATAATGTAACACATGTTAATAAAAAATGTAGTATTTCTTTAATTCTAAGATCATGATTTTGAGTAGAATTTTATATATATATATTATACCAAGAAATAGTAATATTCAGCACTCTACAGTCGACAGCCCCCTATAACGCGGGTTCATATAATGCGAATTTGTATATTGCGGTGAAAAAATGCGGTAAAACGTTGTCGCTGACTCGTGTCACGACAGGATTGGTCGAATCTGGACCAATAGTGGAGGAGCAGTTAAACTACTTACATGCTACAGAGAGTTTAGGTGGGTAAGTTGAGTTTACTATAATCTGTACAGTATATAAATTAGGTACTGTAAGTCTAATACAGTACTGTAATTTTATACATTTCTTGTGAAAAAACATTTCTTATTCAACGGCCATAAAAATTATTTCTATTAATGATGTCTCCAAAGTTCAACGAATTTTTCGCAGAAAAATAACTTATCAGAAAACGTGCCTGCTGTTTGGTGCGCCACTCCATGACGAAAACAAGCTTAAGCAATGGCGTGGTCAAACGATGCACACTCTGTAAGTAATCCTACAATTTTTTGTTTATAGCATAGTTTATACAGATTATTCCCAAAAAATTATATGTATTTTGGAAATGTTGAGTCGAATTAATCTAGAATCGATTAATTTTATGGAAGAAAACCTTTCAAACAGCCGTAGTCTGTAAACTGCACACGTGCTGGGCTGTGATTGGCTCATGTATTTAAGGATTCCTACAATGTGAAATTCTTATGAAGTGGAACGTATCTACTGCGTAGGGGGTCAACTGTATTTCTATGTTCTTCTGATATAATTTTTTTAATACTGCATCAATCATAATATTGTCTTGAAGACATTCAAAACATTAAAAGCTGTTTAAATTAAATATTTGTTAATAGCAAAGTTCATTTGAACTGATGTGACTATTAATCAGTGTTGTGAAAAATGTCTTATTATCGGTGCATAACGGATTGTGTAGTCTACTTATGATAACTGTTTATAGTTGTTTTGAACTGTAGATGTGAGATACCATCAATTGTAAGACACATCTCTATTCTGGGCAGTTAAAAATGAATTTAAATAAATACAATAATAAATTTTCATCTATTTGTTAAAATATAATTAAATTTCAGTACTACTGCAGTTTGTGCTTCAGTATTCTGTTAACAAAAAAATTTAGAATAAAACATAGCTTTAAAAAATGTTTAAATAGTTAATAATTACTGTATTATGTTCATTAAAAAGCAAATAATTAAAATCAATAGATTTTAATTATTTGCTTTTTAATGAGCATAATACAGTAATTCATTGTTATAAAAACCATAGCATCAGTAAGTAATGTAGGATGCCATTTAATTTATAGTTTATCAGCTAACTAGATGGAAGACCAATAGATCTAGTTATAATGTATAGCAGACCCCGCCACACGTTGTTGTGGCTCAAAATGTATCTATTATAAATGTATAACACTTCCCCCGTGGGGGGAATTTTTCAAAAAATCCCTTCTTAGTGTACATTCTTTTGATGTACCCTATTAAAACGCAATCAAAAATGCAAAAAAACTGCATCTAAAATAGTATAATAGAAGCCAAGTTCTTCACGGGAAGCCTTAATCCTGTCCCTATCCCTTGGGGGGGAATATCGAAAAATCCCTTTTTAGTGTATATTATATAAAAACACGTGTGTATTCGAATGCAGTGTCGTGTGAAAATTTCAAAGGAATCGGTAGGAACAAACAAACATTACATTTTTATTTATATAGATAGATAAAAGATTTTCTGCTTTAGTTCATCTTCACAGAAAAGCAAACTTAGGTCATTGTACTCGTAGTGCCATCTGTTGGACATAAAAGCCTTAACCCTAGATGATCTCTTTTAATTTATATGAATGTTTAATGGAATAATATACAGCCTATGTCCACCCTGAAGTTCCATTCTAAATATTGGTGAAAGAATTTTTGAAATTGGATGAGTAGTTTTGGAGATTACCCGCTACATACAAACTTACAAACATTACCTCTTTATAATATTAGTATAGATAGAGGATTCAATTTATAAGGTAGAAATCTAAATTTGGAATACTATTTCATTAAAAACATATTAACATCATTGATTCAGGGAGTTGTAAAAATCTGATATTAGAAACAGTTTCACTATGTATCTTTCTGAATTCATATGATAAGAAAATTTCAATGTGTGTATGAAATAGGATTAAGTACAATTTTATGTATAATAATAATAATTGCTTCAGACAAATGAAATATTTGAGCTATTCACAGGAAAAATCATTTAACTCCATTCATAAATTTTTGAAATAATTGTCATTATTTTTTATATTTTTCATGTAACTAATTTTATGTTTTAATGGTTGTTTTAATTTTTTATAATGGTATAATGTTTTCAATTTTTATGTTATGTGTCATTACATTAAAACATAGCTTTAACGTAACGACATATCAAAAAACATTCTACAATGTTTATTTAAATTTAAAGTTTATATTTCTCTACTTTTTCTTTTGTGAAGTTAATCAATTTGGCAAGTGAGCCACTTATTTATTACCAAACTTGTATAAAATGGAATTAAATTAATTTAAGATATATCAATTAAACATACAAATAAGACTTTGTTTTAATTAATATACATTTACTACATATAATATAATTATTTCTGTGTAAATAGGTTGGTGACAGAAATTTAGAAAATGTGACCCATGAAGAAGCTGTAGCTACTTTAAAAGCTACTATGGACAAAGTGGTGTTGACTGTGGCAAAGATTCGACCACCCCCTGTGTATATGAATCATTCTCTTCCTCCACCGCCACCACCACCCGTCCAACCACCAGCATCTGAACCAACTCGTATGGTGACACCACCTTGTAAGTTATTATTTTACATATATATTCACATTTGTGCTGAAATTTGTGAATTATGTATTTCTGTGGCTGTATTTTTTTTTAAATTGCTCTGTAAACATTTTGTAATATGCTTCTGACAAAATCAATAAATTTAGATTTCATCAGAAGCATATTACAAGATATTTACAAATCATAATAAACTTGTGCTATTATAATTTGAATTTGAAAATACAGTAGAGCGTCGTTTATCCGAATCAATTGGGGACTGAGGTTGTTTGGATAACTTATTTTTCAGATAACCGATTATGTACGAAAAAATATATTAACCTATCCCATGTTGACATTTTTCCCATTGCATGTCACCTTGCGTTGAATTTTCATCGATGTTAAGCCTAATGTAAACTTTTTAAAATAATAATCGTGGCTATTGTATCATTAAAAATTATTTCTTTATTTTGTTTGTACAAAATAAATATATTGAAAAATTTAAATTTGCCAACTGGAATTCTTTCGGATAAATGACGCTCTACTATATATAATTTATACTTAATTTCAGTTATAAGTCTCAATCTTTTTATTTCCTTAAATTTTCAGTTTCTTTTACATATTGAATAATGTAAATTATAAAATTGCCTTCAAATTAAGATCAAGCCTTTAATGTTTCCAACTACTTTTAGTAGTCAACTTCTGGTTACGTATTCAAATTTACCCATAGATGTCGATAAATGAGCCGCTGATTTTGAAAGTGGGGCAAGTCCATTTTATGTTATTGCTAGATATTTAATGGTTTGCATTTGAATGAGTTTAAAAATATTTGTAAGCAGTAATAGACCTATTTTATATTTTTTTGGTCTTATTTCATGTAAATTTAATATGCAATAATGGTTATCCATGTTAGATGAAAAAATCATGGTTTTGGTATATGCCAATGGACTTGCCTCACTTTCAAAAGCAATGATTTATTGAAAACATTGATTTTCTTTGAATGGAATATAGTTATAATAACAAAAAATTGAATATTTTATTTATTTATTTACTTGTTTATTTTCATGCTTCAATATCAAAAGCGCTCAGCAACTAACTAAAGATAAACAAAACACCTTTTTTGCCGAGAAATATAATTTTTAAACAACAAACGTTTTCAGCCTAATTAATAGGCCATCTTCAGGTTGAAAAATACAACGGAACGTAAATGTTCCATGAATAGAACATAAAAATTTAAATCAAAAATTTTTTACAAGAGAAAATAACGGAAGAATATTTAAAAATTAAAATAAAACACTAAAACAAAAATAACATAAATCTTCAATGTATTAATTCTGGTCGGAGCTTGTAGTATATTTCTTAACCAAATATTTCCATGCCGAAGGCAGGCTCTCGGANTCAAAGTCGGCAGATTTTTTGATGACTCCGACTAAAACACCAAAACTCCACGACTCCAACTCCACAGCCCTATTAAAAAGTACTAAACAAAGTAGTCTACATATACATAAAAACTTAACATTGCAAATCATTTCACTATAAAAATACAAAAGTACAAAATTACCTACAGAAATAACAAAAACCCAACATAACAAACTTGACAGGGTAACCAAGCACGTTCGTCACATGTCTGTTAATGAAATCATCAAAATATTGCAGTCAAATAATCTTAATATTATTTGCATTCTTAACTGTTTTCACAAACACATATATGCGAAAACACAAGTATAGTGACTACGTTGTTGTATTCACACTGTAATCTAACTGTAGAGAACCCAATTTGAATTACAAATTCTGCTCCGCCAATTCGTCACACAGAACTTGAACAACCAAACATTGTAACACAAAAAAACTTTAATCTTTAATCTTGCTTTTGGACTCCACCACTTCACTACTGCTTCCTCTCTCTCCTGATCTACCTGCTCTTCTGTCTTCCTTTCCCAAATACCTTTTTTCCCTTCCTTTTTATGGCCCTTTGTCTACATTTTTTTGTTACCTTTACAACTGCATGCAAATAGATTGCATCTGGACCAACAAAATCACAGTTGAGGGAGGACAAGGAGTTCCAATATCACTACACTGACCTAAGTTAGACAAATTAACATAGGCATGTTGAAAATATCAGTCAGTCCTGCCATTTATTCAAATGTTCGTGTTGGTGAGCAGCATGTTGCCAAACATTCGTAAATAAATGTTGCTTCATTTTAAAATAAAAGTCACTGATTTTGCCACAGATATTTTGAAAAGTTGCTACTTTGTTGCTACTCAATAAACCAGTTATTAATTTAGACTTTGATATTAAAAAGAGTTTGCAAGGGTAGCAGTAAACACTTTTGCTTCTTTCTGAAAATATCAGCCAATTTCTCTTTTCCATAATTTTATTTGATTTCTTTCTCATGATCATAAATCTTTCTCATGATCAAAAATAATCATAAGAATGTCCTTTGTAATACTGTGTTGTTAATGTCACTTAATCTCTGTCTTTATACACTGATTTCAAATTCTCTATATTCCCAATACTTTTTGGTTTGTTTTAAGAATATGATCAATAATAGCATCTGTTAATATTGTTAGCCATAAAGCTATATCATTTATTATTTCCATGTCTATATTCAAGCGTCTTTCTGGACTATTTCTATCTTCTCTGTTTTTGCAATCCCTTTTTTCAGTAGCATTTTAAAGACCTTGGGGGCCCCTTTGCGGCCACATAGTTCACTTACTGCTTAATCCGCCACTGAGGTATACACCACATATGCGTACCACTGTAAAGTAAAAAAATGATGTCAGAATTTCTGCACCATTTACAACCTCAGGACTAAGATTTTATTCAGGAGTTACCATGTTTTCAACTTATCAATTTTAAAAAAATCCCCAGGCAGATTTATTTTTGTTACAAAATGTTACCTTTACAGATTTCTAGCTCTGCACACTGTAGAAAAATCTAGAAATACAGTTTTTGTATATCGTAATAATATTAATCGTTGCCAGAGAGCACTATAAAGTAGAGAAAAATCTGTAAATTTGAAAACTATAAAAATAAATTTCAAAATTTGCTACTTTGACTGATTAGTCTGCAGTCGCCACTACATCACTATGTCTCTCTAAAAGTTGCCACAGTTGGGAACACTGGTGAGTAGACATCTAGGGTCTAAGTAAGGCAAAATGTAATTGCCAAACCATGCAGTAGAAAGACAGAAAAATTTTAAATTTAAAAATATAATTTCTTGTGAACAACATTTTGAGCCCCCTTTCAAGTGGACCCTGTGCAGGTGCACCTGTTGCACCTGCCTAGTTACAGCTCTGGTAGAAGCAAAAGCAATAAAAGCAAAATGTTGTGGGCCATAGATTGTATAAACGTAAGATTAAAAATATATCTTGAGATGAGCTGAGCTGACCATAAAAATTCTAAGCTATAGTTCAGCTCCACTTACTTAGTAGAATTTTATATATATAAATCAGTATTCATAATCAATAAACTTTAACTAATATATATATACTGTACTAATATATATATTAGTTAAAAATACTAATATATATGAACTGTTGATTTTGAAAGTGGGGCAACTCCATGTTATGTTATTGCTAGATATTTAATGGTTTGCATTTGAATGAGTTTAAAAATATTCATAAGCAGTAATAGGCTTATTCTATATTTTTCTGGTCTTATTCCATGTAAATTTAATATGCAATAATGGTTATCCATGTTAGGTGAAAAAACCATGGTTTTGGTATGCACCAAACTTGCCTCACTTTCAAAAGCAATAATTTTCTTTGAATGGAATATAGTTATAATAATGAAAAATTGAATATTTTATTTTACTTATTTATTTTATTTCAGCATTCCATACTTCTTTTGAATAGTTATAATAAAACAAAAAATAAATAAATTTTATAGGAAAAAGTTGATAAAATAAGAAAAAATATTTAGTAATAAGTTGCATGCATATAATTATATTTCTTAGTTCAGATGGTGCAGATTTTTAAAGTATTCATGATGAATGGGTGGTACAAAGGATAATAAATCCATCATATCTTTATATTTTTCATTAGAGTGAATTTGCCTCACTTTCAAAATCAACTCACAATAAATATTGTTGACGATATAAATTACTAGTAACAAATTTATACTAATATTATAAGATATTTATTGTGAATTGATTAAAAACAAAAATTTTTACTTTTCCGGCTGTTATATATAACAGCCAGAAAAGCAATTAACTTTGTTTATATAATCTTTACATAATGTTCACATGCATCAAAATTTTTTATTTTAATCCCTTTAAAAAAAACAAAAGATAGTAATCTTAATAATAACAATAAAATTAATTTAAATAAACCGCATACAAATGAATAATCTATTTACATATATTTAACAGAACTGTTCAATTAAATTATATTTTCTACAAATTGTTAAAATAACTGTATAAAACACATAAAAGGAACTAAAACAACAAGTTTATGATTTTTATTTTAAATTAAAGTAAAATACTGAAAAACATTGAAAATAAAATGTTTTCAAACTAATAAATTATATTAACAGAAAATTTGAACAAAATGAAAATATCATATCAACTCTTTATTTATCCATAATTTACATTATGGTGGAATATATGAAATTATTTATTTATACATGGTATGTAAAATTAAAAGTTTGATTTTTATTGAANTTTTTTTCACAAAATGAACTTGCTCCACTTTCAAAATCAATGGCTCAAATATGTAATCTGAAGAATTTTATGTCTTTTGAATTAGAAGATTTAATTGTATTTAAAAAAACATTTTACAGATCAAAAATATTTGTTGGCGTGATCATTTTAAAAATGATAGGTCATCAGTCGTAGATCCACTAATTCTATTATATCTATTGTTATACATGTTTGAATGTATTGTTATACATTCAAAAGCCTAAACTCAAGCAAAAAATTCTTTATTTGTGTGAATGTTTTTGTCCACATTTCATTGGATATCATCAGACTGTAAATTGAAAATGGGCCATGATGTTTGAATATTTGAATCCAACACATTGTCATTTGCTGATTGGAGATCATGGCTCCATTTTCCAATTCTACAGCCTGATGATGACCAATGGAATGTGGACAAAAACATTCACATAAATAAAGGTTTTTTTTTCCTTTTAAAAATCAGTTTTTCAAAAAAAAATATTTCAAAATTGATGAAACTTCATGGTTTAATTCTACAAAAATAACCACCGTTTTTTTGCCTGGACCGCATTTAATCAGAGACAAAAGCTTATCTTCGTATTCTTTATTTACTTATTTATTATGCATTTCGGGTGCAATATTTTCGTATCACTTGCACCCCTCTTCAGGTATTTTACATTTCTATATATTGGTAAATTCAATTATTACATTTGTTATTACAGTAAATTACAACAATAGTTATTTGGATATATTTATAAACGGTGGTTATTTCTATAGAATTAACCCATGAAGTTTCATCGATTTTTTGAGGAAATATTTTTTTTGAAAAATTGATTTTTAAAAGGAATATAAAGAAAATTGCACCATTGATATATACATATCTATTACTTATAAAGGATTTTTTGCTTGAGTTTAGGCTTTTGAATTGAGTGAGTGAATATGATATATCCAATGTTTAGCCATCATCTATTGTGTTATATATCTCAATATCCATTGAGTAGAATAATTGATTCTCATTGATAAATATAGAATATTTATTAAAGAGTTACATTAAATATTTGCATTCATTGTATATTTGTTTATAAAATTAAATAAATTAAATTGTTGTATACTTTCAAGGATGAAAATCTGGACAGATTAGAATAATTAGTATTTTATCTTTTGTTTACTGTTGTATATTATTTTTGTGTTTTATTTTTTGCATTTTTTTAAACGATTAAAACAGGATATTGTGAGTTCTGCAATAAAAAGTTGTAAATTAAACTTAGATTAACCATATTTTTGATTGAAATGAGAAGAATACAATTTTAAAAAAAGAGAAAGAAAAAGAAAGTTTCAGCTGAAATTTTTTCTAATGATTTATTATTCAGTTTCATAACTAAATAAGGAATTATCGGAGCTAGATTAAATATTAGTAGTAATCATAAGATGTGGATAGCACCATGATGTTTTCCACATTTGTACTCAATTACTCAATTTATAAGAACTCTCTATACAAACAATATATTAATTAAATAACTGTAAATCATAAAAAAATATGAATGAAAAATAATCAAAGACAAGACATAAGAAAATGTTGTAATTTAAAATAATGCAGAGCAAATTAATAATAATAAACATAAAGATGTTTACTTTTATTAATTTGCTCTGCATTATTTTCTTTAACTTAATAAAGTTTAATGATTAAACTTTTAAGACAGTGACATTCTGTTGATATAAGAGAGCAAGGTTTGAACATTGATATCTTGTAGCATAGGCATGGGGAATCTGTAATCCCTCTGTTGCTTTTTTTTATAATGCACATATTCTCAAGTTCCTTGAACAAATTTATATCATATTGTAAATAATTTACAATAACTCCATATGTGTAGTGAATTTGAAGATTATCAATAATAATCATATTTTTTTTACAAATTAATAGACTTTGCAGTGGGTCTTCAAACTGCCATTTATAATTAACAAGGTTTAATTTTAATTAATCAGGTTGTATCATCCAAGATTCCCCAAAAAGTTCAAAAATATACCATAATTTTGTGTAAATAACCTGCACTGGCATATATCCTACAAAATAATTGCTGTAACAGAATAAACCATTGTGTAATCTGCATCACCATATATCTGACACCTCCATAGTTACCATTGAAAGCAAGACATTTTTCAGAATGTGGTTTATAAAGTACTATCTCAAACACAAAAACATTTTTTATGTTTTATCTTTGTTTGCAGTCCAATGTAGGTGTAATTATAAAATAAGTAGACTAGAATAACAAAATACCAAAACAAAAGCTCCTAAACTTCATAAGATCCAAAAAACAAAATGATCACCAAATGAAAATATTTTATTGTATTTTTTCATTCCTGTTTTATTTATATTATTATTATGTTGGGTTTAACGGGTTATACTCTGTTGATACCGGTGGCTGTGTACTATGCCGGACCAGAGTCAAGGCATAGCAACCAAAACAAAACTAAAATTAAATAAGTGTGTCAGTGTCTGTATTCAGGAATTTCCTAACATTATGGCATGTATTCAATATAGTGGCCTTTTGTAGTGTGATGTATTTCTATTCAATTGTAATGTTCCCAGGCTTTTGTGTAATGTGTGTGGTATCACACCTGTACAGGAGAGAACAATAGGTACAATAAGCACCCTATCCATCCTCCACAGATGCCTTATTTCCTGGGTAAGTTCTGTGTACNACTGTACAGTACACACACACGCATATACACACATGTGCACACACACCATATTAACTTGTGTAAAAAATTTAAAGAATTAACTTGTAAAAAGATCATGTTAATAACAATTTATCCAAAATAATATAATTTTACTTAACATGATATTTTAATACTTTGAACACATTTTGAGTTTTCTTAACAAAGTTATTTAAAAGCTAAACACTTTAGATTATTAAATAACTTACAATATTAGATTTTATATGATGTTTGATGCTTATTTTTATTTTCAATTCTACTACAACATTCAAATATGTCAGTGACGAGCGTATAATGTTATCATTCATATACAGGTGATGAAAACTCTAAATGTCAAAATCATATCTATTTAGATAATAAACTGAATGAAAGAAACAAATGCATATATGTTTAACACAAGGTATTTAATATATTATGGGTATGTCAGATGACATAAGAGCTTTAAAAGTCATGGCATTCCAGAAATTCTTTTACCTGAAATTCCTCTTCAAATGGATCTTGTCCTAATTTTTTCTGAGATTCCAATTTATCGACATGATTGAGGAAGTTTTTCAATATAGTCTTTAATGACGTCATTATATATCACCTAATTAACATTTTGAGAGGAAATAATTTCCTCGAACGTAATATTAAAAGACAAAAAAGAAATTGCAACGTTAACTAAACTCTCCCTTTTCCACTTAGCCTAAGGCGACAATAGAGATGCTTTCGATCCTGGTGGACAATTTACAAACTAATACTCGTCTGCCATAGCGTATTTTTTGGCAAAAAAAAAAAAAAAATTTCGAATTAAAATATGCTGTCAATTATTAAAATATTTTAATTTTTCTATCATTTAAATAAATTATAAGCTAACTTAAAATAATCTTATCTATAAACTCGAATGAAAAAAGTTAATTGTATTTTCGATTTAAAAATAAAATAAAACATTTAAGTTTTAAAATAACCATAAAAATAATTAATTAATGTCACATGCTAGCAAGTGTTAAAGTATAATATATGATCTATTAATTACTGAAAATTATATTCCTTGAATTTATTATTTATTCACTAGGGGGCGCGATGATATTGCATAACGTGATCTCAATCACATTCGCTAATTTCAGTACTGTACATGGTATTTTATTTTAACTCTTTCCGCCCTGTGGGCACTCTTTCAGCAAGCCATTATGAGTTCGGCCAGGCTCACAATGGGGCGACCGTACCTTAAATCCGATATACTGGCCTCATACTGACCTACCTCCTCGCCAACATATCGAAATCTTGGAGCGTTTTGTTCACAGCACCAACCGCTTTGCCTAATTTCTAAGCGGAGTGATTCGGAGAAAAAGCCAACAGGCTAGAGTCTCCATATTAATAAGATAAGAAAGAAAGATGGGGCGATCGAGTGGTGAGGAACGGGGTATATCCGGATGGACCATCCCCGAAAATTTCCTGAGGATTTTTCGACCCGTGCGGATTCGATTCCGGGTCCCCCAGAGCGGTAGGCTGCCACCTAGGCTGCTTGATCGCTACACATCAAAGCGTTCCTAAATGAAGCGCTATAATGTAGCGAACCGTTTCTAAACATTTGCTGCAAGGGGTCGCTGCAGCAAAGATAAATCTAGAGTACGTAGATTATCAGAGTAGCGACACACGAGTCATCGCCGCAATGTTCTGGCGACTGTCATCACGTGGCCTATGAGTTTACATTAAGAAATGACAATTATTTCAGTTTAATAAATCATTTTATTGAGAATATGACGGATGGATAAATCTTACAAGCTCGATAAGTTTTAGATCTCTAGCATTAGTATTTTTAAATAAAAAATTAATTTTGTTTACTTATTAGAAAAACTTCTAGATCGAAATTCCAAACGTTATTTTAAAGCAAACATAATCAATAAGTAATTAATGAAATTCGGCTTGTAAAACTACTATTGTATTAACTAATTTGACAGGATTTAATGTTGGAATATATAATGTACTGTACGCGTGCTTATGCAACATGCAAAGTTAAAGCTGGGTGTTGGCCTGACGGAACTCATCTCTCTCCCGTGAAAACTTTTGAGGGTTTTATTATTAATAGTCTTTTTGTATTTTTATTTAACGTACCGTCTTTATACTGTAAAAACTATCCATTTTTTTTTCTTTAAATAAAATAAAGTGTGAGGATCGCAAATACCGTGGACAAAGAAACACAACTTTTACGATATGAGAGTCTTTAATTCGCGAACAAAATACAGGAATATAGATCGGATGCCAGCTACAAGCTCTATCCCTTAACTTATTACTTAATTTTAGTAACAAAAATTCAACGAATCAATTATATAACGCGACAATTCTTCCTTCGTTGAATGATTATTATACTTATAGCATATACAATTATATCTTAAGACTAATTATTACTTACTAAAAACGAAAAATAGATCTAAGACAAGAGAGAAGTTGAAATGTAAAGATGAGAAGAAAGAAAAAGTCGGGTACCCAATAAATTCGGCGTTTTTCACGGTGAATTTTCATAAGTTGAGTGAGCCTCTCGATCCACGGCCAATGAAAATTACTTTCCTAAGGAATTTCGATTTCGCTTTACACTCTAGTACGAACGAAAACACCCTTCTCAGTTTTCGNTGAGTCCAATGTATAACTCCAAAAGAGTATGTGAGTACTGGGATGACATATGGGTTTATTGCTTTAACTGTGTGTTTTGCATTTAACTGTGTTCTGAGGATAGCATTTAACCTACTTTGATATTCTTTAATTAGTCTTTGCTTTATTTGTGTATGTTCTGTTATAAATCCTAAATACTTGCAGAACTCACCCTCTTCCATGGATTCAATAATGTCTACATTTCCAAGTGCAAAATCTTCTTTCTTCAGGATTCCTTTGTCCAGGATGTGAAGTGTCTTGCATTTGTCTAAGCCAAACTCCATTTGTATGTCCTTGGTGTATGAGCATGTGATTTGTAGGAGCTGCTGAAGTTGTTTTTGTGTGGATGCATAAAGTTTTATGTTGTCCATGTACATTAGATGTGACAGCGTAAACTGTGTTGTTTTTTCATGTCTGATATTGTAGCCATATTGCGTGTTGTTTAACATGTTGGATAATGGGTACAGATCCCACACAAAGACCATGAATACCGAAAATCAACACATCAAAGGTAGTAGGGAAAACACTAAATTATTCTGTATTGTGTGGGGTCTGTGGTGTTGTTGTTTTTAGGTTTCATGTAGGTGATGCCCTGGGTAAGAAATTTTGGCATGTCTTGTGTGTTGATGATGATGTGTGTTAGATGTTTAGCTAGTTCCTGGTGCAGTGATGTAAACTTTTTGTACCAGAAATTGTCTACACCAGGTGTCTTCCAGTTGTGTGTTCTGTTAACAGCGTAGCGAATGTCATGTACGTTTATTTCAGCACAGGGCATAGTTGGTATGTTGTGCAAGTTTCTGTTCTCCTCCTTGATCCAGCCTGCATCAGCATTGTGTGTAACAGCATTGGACCAAAGAGAAGACCAATAAGTTGTGAGTTCTTCTTCTGTTGGTGTGCCACTGTGCTGTGTATCA